>NW_026057578.1:89507612-89807612 GCF_023721935.1 Panthera uncia
ACATTCAATGCAATCCCAATCAAAATTGCACCAGCATTCTTCTCGAAGCTAGAACAAGCAATCTTAAAATTTGTATGGAGCCACAAAATTCCCCAAATAGCCAAAGTAATATTGAAGAAGAAGACCAAAGAGGGAGGCATCACAATCCCAGACTTTAGCCTCTACTACAAAGCTGTAATCATCAACACAGCATAGTTTATTGGCACAAAAACAGACACATAGACCAATGGAATAGAATAGAAACCCCAGAATCAGACTCACAAACGTATGGCCAACTAATCTTTGACAAAGCAGGAAAGAACATCCAATGGAAAAAAGACGGTCTCTTTAACAAATGGTGCTGGGACAACTGGACAGCAACATGCAGAAGAATGAAACGAGACAACTTTCTTACACCATTCACAAAAATAAACTCAAAATGGATAAAGGACCTGAATGTGAGACAAGAAACCATGAAAACCCTAGAGGAGAAAGCAGGAAAAAACCTCTCTGACCTCAGCTGCAGCAATTTCTTACTTGACACATCTCCAAAGGCAAGGGAGTTAAAAGCAAAAATGAACTATTGGGACCTCATGAAGATAAAAATCTTCTGCACTGCCAAGGAAACAATCAACAAAACTAAAAGGCAACCAACGGAATGGGAAAAGATATTTGCAAATGACATATCAGAAAAAGGGCTACTATCCAAAACCTATGAAGAACTCACCAAACTCCACACCCCAAAAACAAATAATCCAGTGAAGAAATGGGCAGAAAACATGAATAGACACTTTTCAAAGAAGACATCCAGATGGCCAACAGGCATATGAAAAGAGGCTCAACGTCACTCCTCATCAGGGAAATACAAATCAAAACCACACTCAGATACCACCTCACACCAGTCAGAGTGGCTAAAATGAATAAATCAGGAGACTATAGATGCTGGAGAGGATGTGGAGAAACGGGAACCCTCTTGCACTCTTGGTGGGAATGCAAACTGGTGCAGCCGTTCTGGAAAACAGTTTGGAGTTTCCTCAAAAAATCAAAAATAGATCTACCCTATGACCCAGCAATAGCACTGCTAGGAATTTACCCAAGGGATACAGGAGTGGTGATGTCTAGGGGCACTTGTACCCCGATGTTTACAGCAGCACTTTCAACAATAGCCAAGTTATGGAAAGAGCCTAAATATCCATCAACTGATGAATGGATAAAAAAATTGTAGTTTATATACACAATGGAATACTACTTGGCAATGAGAAAGAATGGAATATGGCCTTTTGTAGCAACGTAGATGGAACTGAAGAGTGTTATGCTAAGTGAAATAAGTCATACAGAGAAAGACAGATACCCTATGTTTTCACCCCTATGTGGATCCTGTGAAACTTAACAGAAGACCATGGGGGAGGGGAAGGAAAAAAAAAAGGTTAGGGAGGGAGGGAACCAAAACATAAGAGACTCTTAAAAACTGAGAACAAACTGAGGGTTGATGGGGGGTGTTTGAGGGGTATTGAGGAGGGCATCTGTTGGGATGAGCACTGGGTGTTATATGGAAACCAATTTGACAGTAAATTTCATGTTAAGTAAAAAAAACCCAAAAAACCCTGCAATTATTTTCTCCTTTGTTGCTTTCTTGTTAAGTGGTGGTTTGGAAGCCAAAAAAGGTCTTTATTTTTGGTCACATATGTACATTTTTGTATTTCTCTCTTTTTTCACTCAGAAATGAGATATTCATCTATTTTATTTCTTGTAATTTTATTTTTTGAACTATATTTATAATCTAGCTGAACCTTACTTTAGAGGATAGTATGAAGTAGGCATTTAATTTTATTTTTACACAAATATACAGGCAATTTTACTAACATCATTTATTGAATAATCCATCCTTCTCTAACAGATTAGACATAAACCCTTTATCATATATAATCATCCATTAATATTTGAATCTATTTATACTCTTTCTACTCTTTCCATTGTTTTTTCCTGTTGTTCCAATGATCTGTTCCCTTTATTTTTGTCTCAGTGTAACACTTTCAGTTATAATGACTTTGAAATGTAAAATTTAAGTAAAATTTATAATTATAAACATAATATAATTTTATAACTGCTTCTGCAAGATCCATTAAATTTTTTCTTTTTAAAAATCCATTGCTTGTTTCTGTCTGCTATTTTTTTAATGTTTTTTTTTTTTCAAAGTTCTACATAAACATTCTGGTAGGATTTAGATGAAATCTGCATTATCCTTATGAAATAATCTAAGGCTTCTACGGTATTTTTTCTGTGTTGGCAGGGCCTTGTATGTGAGCAGGCCCTGCAACTATTATGGGATATCATTCCCATGATTAGGTCACTAATCAGTTGACATTTGAGTTATCAAAAGGAATATTATCCAGGTGGGCTGGACCTAACCAGGTGGGCTCTTAAAAAGGCTTATGCCCTCCTTGAAAGGGAGATTTGAAGTTTAATGGGGATTACACATGAGATAGATGTTCCTTTTCTGGTTTTGAAGATGGAGAGGGACCATGTAGCAAGGACCAGCGAATGGCCTCTTGGAGGTAAAGCCCCGCCCCCTGACTGACAGCCAGTGAAGAACTGAATTCTGCCATCAACCTAAATGAGTTTGGAAGAGGACTCAGATCCAGGTGAAAACACATCCTTCCAACACCTTGATTTTGACCTTGTGAGATTCTGAGCTGAGAACACAGTTGTGACACACTTGGACTTCTGAACTACAGAACTGTGAGCTAGTGAATTTAGTGTTGTTTTAAGCTGCTAAATTTGTGGTAATCTGCTACACAGCAAAAGATATCTAATGCAGTTTCCATTTGTTGAAGTCTCCATTTTCAAAACCTTCACTAATGTTTTACAGTATGGATCCTACATGTTAGTTGGTGAAGGTATTCCTGAATGTATCAGTCAGGGCTCTTACATACAGACAACATAATCCTCTAGCAAATGTGAATGTGAGAAGTAAAAAGGTTGTTTATTGAAAAAGAAAACTGAGTAGTTTGCAGAACCTCTGAGAGAGATAGAGAGTCAGGCTTAGATGCCAGATAGCTAGGGACAAAGTAGCCAGGTGGGAGCTGCCTAACACCATGGGGGCCGTTCTACCTAGACCATGCTGCCATTGTTGTCACTTCCATCAGCATCTCAGACATTCTAGATGCCTAAAAACCTGCACACATGTTCTGGAAAAACAAAATTTCTTAGACATCAAGCTTACCAGAAGATTTGGTTTTTCTATCTACAGTTTCTGCCCCATGAAGTTTGCTTTCTCTCCTACATGGCATGAAGATGCTTCTGCTAGGTAAAAACCAGGTCATGTAACAAACTACCTACAGCAGAGGCTGGAACAGGTACCTTTAAGGCTTAAGGAAAGTAACCTAGACGGGGATAGTAATGGCTACCGAATGAGTCAGCTTACAATATCTTTCATTCTCTGCATTTCGTATTTTGCTGCTATTGTGAAAATGATCAGTTACTCTTAAATTTTGGAAGTGTTTGCTACAATAAGGGACTTCTTTTTTTAAGTTTATTTATTTATTTTGAGAGAGACAGAGACAGCTTGAGTGGGGGAGGGGCAGAAGAGAGGGGAACAGAGAATCTCAAGCAGGCTCCTCACTAATAGTGTGAAGCCTCATGCAGGGCTCAAACCCACGAAACAACGAGATCATGACCTCAGCCAAAACCTAGTCAGAAACTTAACCAACTGTGCCACCCAGGCACCCCTATTATTTTGTGATCTTGCACCTTGCTAAACTTTAGTTTTTGTTCTTATAAATAGTTCTTGTAAATTTTAAACTCATTCCCTTGTGATTTCAAATCATCATACTGGTAAATAATGATACTTAAAAAAAAAATCCCAACATACAGGCATATATCTTGCTTTCCATGGCTTTCGACATGCGTGGATATCAGTTACTATAGTTTAGTGAAACAACACTGGTCCTCCCACAACACGGTTCAAATTTCAGTTACCATGAAATATGAACTGTGAGTAATTGCATAGAGTACAAATTTTTTGCTAGTTCTTCAATGCATAAATCACTACATAATAATTCAGATAATCATCATTATCAGTGGCCTATCACACCACTTCTTTCAAAGTCTTGATTTGTCACCGAGCATCTGTTACTCAGCGCATGGAAAGACAACCAAGTGTGTGCTTGTGCGTCTCCATGTCTCTCAGTGCTAAACCACGTGACCTTTTACAAGCATGAATAATTGAAAGAGGAAATTAACCAACAAGGATGCAGCAAAGAAACAATAATAACACTGGAAGCAGAATGTGAATCGGGCATAAACAGAGTTATAGAAGAAATGATGGGCTGGGAGAATGTAAGCACTGATGTTGTTCCTGTGATTCTAGATGTGCAGCCACAGAAAGTTAGCAAAGACCGACTTTCTGATGTTAAGTGAGGAAAGTGGTGATGACAAAGATGAAGATGTCCTAGAGGAAGGGACTCTGAGAAGAAACTTCCCATTAAAGGAACACTCAGAGCTTGAGTGGGGGAGGGGCAGAGGAGAGGGGCCTAGGTGGTTCAGTCTGTTAAGCGTCAGACTGTGGCTCAGGTCATGATCTCATGGTTCATGGGTTTGAGCCCTGCGTTGGGCTCTGGTGCTGACAGCTCAGAGCCTGGAGCCTGCTTCGGATTCTGTCTATACCCTGCTCTCTCTCCCTCTCTCTCACTCTCAAAAATAAATAAACATTAGAAAAAAATTCAAAGGAACACAGAGAGTTTTTCAAGACATTAAAAGTGTAAAGGATAGGGGCGCCTGGGTGGCTCAGTCGGTTAAGCGTCCGACTTCAGCTCAGGTCACAATCTCGCGGTCCGTGAGTTCCAGCCCCGCGTTGGGCTCTGGGCTGATGGCTCAGAGCCTGGAGCCTGCTTCCGATTCTGTGTCTCCCTCTCTCTCTGCCCCTCCCCCGTTCATGCTCTGTCTCTCTCTGTCTCAAAAATAAATAAAACCTTAAAAAAAAATAAAAAAAAAAGTGTAAAGGATAAAATGTTGAAAAATGAACCAAATTTAGAAAGGAGCATAATTTGCCAAAGCATAGAGGAGATTCTCACTCCACCTGCTAAGTTATATTATGAGAAGAAGACAAGCATTGTTGAAACTACAGAGAAATAAAACACTTGAATTTGTAATGCATCTAATGTCTTAAGTTAGAGTGCATCAAATAAATATTAGTTTTATTATTTTTTCATTCCCATCTAAATTTATAACTGACAGTAAATGAGTTTTTAAAATCTTGACAAAATTTTTAAAGATCATGGAACAAAAGCCGCTTCACAGAGTTTCAGCTCGTATGGGCATTTTTTATAATTCTGCACTCTGTGCAAAGCAAGAGTGGCTATATCCCTCATATTTTCACACCACCTGAAACCTTTGGAGGAAAGATGAGTAATGCTTGCGAGAGGGGCCATCACTTAAAGATTGATTAGGCTAGATATGGCAACTTGAGACACAATAATATTTTTCAAAAATAATTCTGGTATTTAGTATCGGGGAGGAGGTGTTCAAGGCTGCTCTTATGTTCTTTCTTTTTATGGGTTTTAATTTTTTTATATTTACATATGTTTTGTAGGAGTGTTTCTGAGCTTCAAGAGGATTGCTCATTTGTCCCATAGCCTGTCCTTACCTCCACATTTGATAGTTTAAAATAAGGCTGTTTGTGGCAATGTGCTGCTAGGATCTTTTCTCTCTTCCTACGAAACACGGATGCTGTATCAGGAAAGGCAGTTGTGAATTGTTCTTGCCTTAGATTGAAACCTCTCCTATATAAAAATGATTGAAGTGTGCTTTGATGAAAATACATGCATATTTTGGGGTGCCTGGGTGGCTCAGCTGGTTAAGTGTTGACTTTGGTTCAGGTCATGATCTCATGGCTTGTGGGTTCAAGCCTGCATCAGGCTCTGTGTAGACAGTTCAGAGCCTGGAGCCTGCTTCAGATTCTGTCTCTCCCTCTCTCTCTACCTCTCTCTCTCTCTCTCAAAAATGAATAAACATTAAAAAAATACATGCATATTTTTTGCTATTTCAGGAAGCTTCTTAGAAGGAATCAAGGTTATGTTACTGTGATCCAACTACCATTTTCCCCAGAAATTCACAACTGTTTTTCTTAAAATTCTTCTTTGCCATACTGAAATGTTTAATCTTTTTTTTATGAAAAAAATTTTTTTAACGTTTATTCATTTTTGGGAGACAGAGAGAGACAGGGCGTGAGCGGGGGAGGGGCAGAGAGAGAGGGAGACAGAATGTGAAGCAGGTTCCAGGCTCTGAGCTGTCAGCACAGAGACTGTTGCGCGGGGCTTGAACTCAAGGATGGCGAGATCATGACCTGAGCTGAAGTTGGATGCTTAACCAACTGACCCACCCCAAAATGTTTAATCTTTAAAACAAACATAAGAAGAATCTATTGTTCATAAGATTTTTTATTCAATACTTTAGTGTATGATTTCACGATAGACAGGAGGGTTTAGAATTAGGAAGTTCGGCACATGATAATGTGTTTAGAGGGCTGAGTTATCTATATAATTTCCTCTGTTGTGGTCTTTACTTGGTCTAGACCATATCATGTATTGAAGAAAACAAACAGGACAGAAGTGGGAAGAAAAAGTATGACAAATTATATTTCATTTTGATTGACTGTTCTACCTGGCCCAGTATTTAAACTGTTATCATAAGTTATAGGAATCCCGTATCCAGAGCATCTAAATGTGATAAGAAATGGCTCATTAGAGCAATAATGGCTGCTGAAAAATTAATAGTGTTGACTGCAAGTGAAAAATAATCCACTCCTAGAATAGATCACTGGATTCTTGCTTTATTAACACTAGCTAACCTAGCAATACTGATCCTTAAAATGTCTGATAAAGAGTGGGGATGTGAATTGATTGGTACTTCTAACCTAGAACACTGCTTTACGTAATTTAGATCCTGTTGGAAGATACACAGAGTTTTATCAAATATTGTCTTTTTGGCAAAGATCAGAATGAGGACTCCAGCTTCTTCACTGAAGTGAAGTGAAGGCTCCTGCCTTGCTTCTCTCTACGCTTAGTGTAATTTTTCATTTTTATCTTTCCTCTGCTCTTGTTTTGTTTACTTTAATATCTTTTCCTCCCCAAAATGATTTGGATAAATTGTCTTCATGAAAATACAATGAAAATCACCTTGTGATTGTTTCTTGGGAAAACGATTTTAATTTGTGATAGAAGGTACTGGGCAGCAAATGCAACACAGATAATGCCCATGACAGCTGTTGTAATTATATTCGTCATGACAGCTGAACGGGACTACTTTGTCTCTTTCTTCATATAGTCATGACACTCGACATAGATTTATAGACATTTCAGTTTTATGGAGATGGTGCATCAATGTATAAATTGTTAAATATGTGGTGTTCTGAGGTTTAAAATAATTTATGGCAGTCTGTTTTGTTTTAAAAGCACATAGTTTTCTTAGGAAATCAAGTCTTACAGGTAAAACTAAATCTGTACTAAAGTAGAAAAACTCTCGTGATATGCTAAGTATGAATGATATAGCTCACTATCATGGTCTTTTTTTTTTGAATTCCATAAAACTTTAGAAAAATAAGAACGTACAAAATAAAACAAAGAAAAAGTCTTCTATTCCTGTACTTCTGAGATAATCATTTTTAGCTTTTTGGAACCTACTCTACCAGATGAAGATGTCCCTCTTACTGAAGAAAAATGGGCATAATACCAAATTTTCTCTTTGGAAACTGGTTTGGTGTTTTTTTTACTTCATGCTCTAACAGAGGTATCTACCCACTTCACGACATTTTAATGATTCCATAGCAATCTTATGAATAGATGCATTACTATTTATAGGTTCAATCTATTTCTGTCAGATATTTATGGACTTAATTTTTTTATTGTGATGAATGTGTGGTAAATATCACTATACTTAAAACATTTTTTTGCAGATTCATAGTTATTTCTTTAGTATAAATATCTAAAGTAGCTTTTTATGATTAAAGGGTTTAGAAAATTGCCAAAGTAATAGTCTAGAAGAGCTATACCAATTTGCATTCCCACTCGTGGAAATAAGAGAGTCAATGCCTCCAAATATTTGCTGTGGAATTGTGTAATTTTATTTTAATACTTGGTAACTTGAAAAGAAAAAGAATGACATGCAGTTTTGCTTTGCCTTTTTTTTTTTCACTTGCAAGACTGAACATTTTCTCATTTGTTTTAAGAACTTTATTTTGTGTTTCTTTCTTTTTTCTTTTCTTTTTCTTGGTTGCTTCCTTTTTTTGTTTGAAAATGGTCTGTTTGTGACTGTTTTACATTTATCTACCAGAAAAAAGCAGGTATGTAAAAAGAGGCTAAAAAAAACAGGTGGTTAAAAACAAAACAAACAAACAAAAAAAAAACAGGTGGTTTAGGTACATTAAATACTATTCCAAATACTGGAAACAGTGGAGTCACATCCACAGAGTATGGAGGGCATGGAGGTTATAGACTGCAAAATTATTACTGAATCAGGGTGACCTTTATGTGAAAAGGCTATAAGAAAGTCATTTCCAGAAATCAGAAGGCTTAGAAAATAGAGTATCTATCAATACTTTAAAAATGTTAATCCAACTAAGATGGAGAAAAGTACATGTCTAATACTTAGTGCTTGGTATGTGTGAGTCATTAGTGCTTTACATATATTAACTCTTTAACGGTGACCACTTCCTGGAATGAGTAATAATTAACAAAAAAGAAAAATTTATCTGAAGGAAATAATCAAAGTATGTACGCAGAAATGTAGTGGTCAGTCTTATGATAATAATGTTTTATTTAATAATAATAAAAAGATATAAACAAACCAAATATCCAACAGTTGGGGTCTTGGCACTATACAGTGGGATAGGATATGAGGCAGGCATCAAAAATGATGTTGAGGTACACCTGGGTGGCTTGGTCGGTTAAGCAACCAACTTCAAAGCAGGTCATGATCTCATAGTCCATGAGTTTGAGCCCCACGGCAGGCTCTGTGCTGACAGCTCAAAGCCTGGAACTGCTTCAGATTCTGTGTCTCCTTCTCTCTCTTTGCCCCTCCCCTGCATGTGCACACGCACGCTCTCTCTCATACAAAAAAATAAATAAACATTAAAAAAATTTTTAAATGATGTTGTAAAGTATTGAATGACACCTGAGAGGCACTATGCTAATTGTTTTACATTCATTATCTTCTTAAGTTACAACTTTATGAGGTAGGTACATTTATTAACTCCATTATACAGGTAGTGTAACTGAGGGTTAGAGAAGTTAATTGGCTCAAGGCCATATAGCTAGGACTCAGACTGAGATCTGCCCAATTGTAGTGTCCTCACTCATATCCACTATGACCTCCTCAACCTACAAAGATACATAGATGGCTCCCTGCCTGGATGTGTCATAATGGGAATCTTTAGGATCATTAGTACCAAGGATTTTTTCTTTATCTTTTTGTCTTTTCTACAATTAATATATATTCATTTTGAATTTAGGAAGAAAAGATTAGCAAAAAATAAAATGAATTTAAGAAAAATAGTAAAAGAAGTTTTTAAAATAAAGAAGGAGTGAAGAGTTGGAACAGAAAATTCTGGGCACAATTGAAATGGACATTACTTTCTCACAGGGAAAGATGTGGGAGAGAAATAGCCTAGTCCTTATTGGCTTTTTCCACAAGTCTAGAACCTTAAGACCCAAGATCAGGTTACCTGTGAAAAGTATGATGTGTAACTATTAATTTTTTTAAATTTATTTTTGAAAGAGGGAGAGAGACAGAATGTGAGTGGGGGAGGGGAAGAGAGAGAGGGAGACACAGAATCCGAAGCAGGCTCCAGGCTCCCAGCTGTCAGCACAGAGCCTGATGTGGGGCTCGAACGCACAAACTGTGAGATCATGACCTGAGCCGAAGCTGGATGTCCAACCGACTGAGCCACCCAGGCGCCCCTGTAACGATTAATTTTTAATGTGACACCCAGGTGAGCTGGCAGATTGCTAGAAGCTACACTGGTGTATCAGTTACAGTATAATCAGGAAACCAGAAGCCTCTATAGGTATTTTGAGGTGAGGGAATTTAATACAGAGAACTTACACACACAGGCTGGAACAACTGGAAGAGCCAAACAGAGGAAGAAAGGAGCTGAGGGAGAAAACACAAACTGAAATGATACCCAGAGAGCAGAAGTAGTTAGAATCCACGTGTCTACACACACTGCTTTAGTGTTAGGGACTCTATAGCCATCTGTTTCAAATTTGCTGAAGGTTTCTAGAAACCCTGGTTTCCTCAACCAGAGTTGCAACCTTCATCAATGCCATCATCATCACTGTGCTGTGGATAGTACCCTTGCTGCCAAAGATGTTGCCAATAATTGGAGACAGAAAGTGTCGCTCCTCCCCCCCACCCCCCCCCCCCACCATTTCTCTTTCTATTATCTCATTTTGTCTCCCATTGGCAGAATCTAATTGGAGTCCAGTTGGCAATGTGGCAAGAAAATTTAGTTTTCATCTTCCAAGCTTCCTATCATAACTGGCAAAGCAAAGAAGGGTGGGGAGAGGGACTGAGAACAAAGATTCAGGTGACTGACACTTTGGGTCACTCAGCAACCATTCTCATCTTCTACCTGTATGTAATTTCCATACAACATTCTGTTTCCATCTGATTGAATGCACATACCTCTTTTATAAACAATGATGCTATTTCCTCATCTAATTCACAGAACAATTCCTCCTGAATATTCCACATTTTATAAACTAAATTATAAAACTATCATTAGTTTTTATTTTTTATTTTTTGAATAAAAAATGGGGGAGACAGGAGGGAAGCAAAATTGCTCAATATGTATCTACCTAATTTATATTAATATATCTACATAAAAAAACAAGGAAGAAAAACATTTATAGTTGCTACAAATAACTCTAACTATAATATGACTACAACTTGTCATGAGGCTGTGTTGATATTTATAAAATTCTTCCTCCATTAATGTTTCATTTTTATTTTGCTCTCAGCCAGTCTCTCTTCTTGTTAAAATCTTCATTCCTAAAGAGTCTGAATTACAGATAATTTTTCTTTCTTGGGTTGCTATTGTCTTCTTTTAGCCCTTCTTTTCTTTCCCATTTTCTTTTAGCCCTTCTGATTGGAATTGAAATAATAAGAGAAGCATTAGGAAATCCCTAGGGTTCCAAACACAGTCGTCCTTGTTCTTACTGTGTGATGGCAACACAATTTCCTTTTGATAATTAACTACTCTTTGTGCCATTTGATTTTGTGTCCTTTTGAGAATCCTGAAATATCTAGGTGGCCATCTCAACTTTCAGTTCAGTTGAACAATTGTATTCCTTAATGGAGCTGTTCCTTTCTTAGGAATGGAGGCCTGTAAAATAGCAGAGCCAAATATTATGGGGGCATGACAGAAGTTCTGTGAGTGGGTTATTAAGTGTAATAGAGGATACTGCCAACTCTACCACTTGGTTCCATGATCCATCTTTTCAGGTGATGGAAGAAAAAATATAATATATTGGTTATCAGTTCAAGGCATATGCCATACCTTGAAGCATTAGTAAGCCACTCTACTATAAACTTCACACCAGCTGCTTTTGGATGCAGGGACACCACTAGTAAGGATAGTGGATCCTCTGAATATGAATACATTATTATACTGTTTTGATGTAAAATGAGCTCCTTGATGAGAAGCAATGCTGTGTAGGAAACCATGACAGTACATATGGTACTGTATTGATTTTTTTGGGCTGTTGTAAAAAAGTAATACACAATAGGTGGCTCAAAACAACAGAAATTTAGTTTCTCGCAGTTCTGGAAGCTAAAAGTCTGAAACTGGGGTGTCATCAGGGCCATCCCTCTTCTGAAGGCTCTGAGGAAGAATCCTTTCTTGCCTCTTCCAGCTTCTGGTGGCCCCAGACATTCTTTCACTTATGGCAGGATAACTCCAATCTCCAAACTCCAATAACTATCTTTACATTTCCATTTCTCCCTGTATCTCTCTCCTCTTATAAGGACACCAGTCATTGAATTTAGAGCCTTCCTTAAATCCAGGATAATTTCTTCTAGAGATCCTTAGCTAATTATATCTACAAAGATACTATATTCAAATAAGGTCGCATTATGAGGTTCTGGGTAGATACGATTTGGGGTGGAGGGGGAGACTCTTTTTAATCCATTACAGGTACCATTGTGAATGAGCTATGATGGACAGGACGCTTTGTAATCAATCTGCTACTAGGTGGCTGGATGGTCTCATGTTGAGGGATCCACCTTGTCCTCTGCTGTAGAGTGTTCAGCAGTGGTGGCAGCATGAAGAGCCAAACTGAAGAAAGTCCATGTTGTTGGGTCCTCCTTCCTTATTACTCTATTCACTTTGTATATTGTATAAGCACTTTGGTGGCTGAGAAAAGAGCTTGTTGGCACTGACAGAATGTGTAATCTTGTCCTTATGATTATTGAGAGCCTCTTCTGAAGTGGATACTCCTTAGTGAGTATTAATATGAGACCCAAATTTCCTTTTACTCTTGCCCATTGTGAGCCATATATCCACATGCCTCTTCCTAAACCATCCTTATCACCAATCAGATTATGTATCTTCCAAGTGCCTGACCACCTGGTTAAACTAGAGGCATTCACTCACTGTCTGTGAGTCAGTGAAGATCTAACGTCAGGCTTTTTCTCTGTCTCTATATAGTGGACAACCAGACAGACTTCTTAAAGTCCTACCCACTAAGATGGTTTGCTGTCCCACAGTCTTTTAAGGACCATAATGCAATAGCAGCACTCATCCAGAATGTACCAACATGTCATGTGGTTCCATCTGTAAAGTAGATCCAAGATTTTCCTTTCTTAGCCAATTGTTAATATGAAACACCCTACAAAGTAGTATTTAAGGGTTGAGAGAGAAACAAGAAAGCAGCAGGAGAAGGTTCTAAGAGAATTTTGTCTTCAGGACTTGCTAAATTTCAGGCTCATTTCCATTTGATGATGAAGTATTACTGTGCATGTACAACTTCATGATTTTGTGGATAAAACAGCACTTGATTCATTATGTATAAGTTAGATCCCTGATCATCTAGTATCCTTTGGTCAGACATTCATCTGTAATAGGGGTCACAGGCAAGCCAGGAGCTGTTCTTTCAAAGGGTAGTTATATGCATAAGGGAACTTGGCTTTACTCCCAAATCCTAGGGATTTCTGCTCTGATTTTCTAATTGGAGCCTTCCTGAGTCTTCATAAAGCATTCCTAATTTGCCACAGAATCTTCCAACATTGTTCAGTCTCCTGGGCCATAATGTTCTAGTGCACACAGAATAATTGCCTCCCAAAGCCGTTCACATCCTAATCCCCAGAACCTGTGAATATGTTACCTCTCATAGCAAAAGGGAATCAAAGTAGTGGATGACATAACGGTGATAATCAGTTGACCTTAAAATAAAGGATTATCCTGGATTAACTGGGTAGGCCAATGTCATTGCAAGGGTCCTTAAATGTGGAAGAGGGAGTCAGGAGAGTCTGTCAGGGTGATATATGTGACTCAATAGATCTTTGCTGGTCTTTGTGGTGTTCTGTGGGATGTCAAAATGATAGAGGCTTCTAAGTCCTAGATTATAATAGAAAACTGCAAAGTTAACATAACCTCGAGAGGTAAGTCAGGAAAAGTGTTCTGTTGCTTCTGCCATGTAAACTAAGCTACTTTTAGTGGCCTTTGCTAACTGATACAGATAAAACATTTGCGGTGTTGATTTGCTCCAATAAATAGACCACAACTCTTTTAGGAGCTGAACTTGGAATCATCCCTTGATTATGTTTATGTCATTCTCTAAGACTTGTCTGCCTTCTTCACAGGTCAAATAAGAGAGTTAAATAAGGAAGTAATAACAACCACAAATTCAGTCTTTAAAATCTTTCATGGTGGCATTTATCCCTGTAATTCCCCCATGGAAACAGAATTGCTTTTGGTTTACGCTTCTGATAGTTATGGGCAGTTGAGGGGCTTACCATAGCTCCTTCTTATGATAATTGCCATTGTTTTATTGATCGGAAGCCAGTAGAAGATTTTGTAATTTTTTAAATATGGCTATTGCAATTATGCCATCACATCAAGAAGTAGGAAAATAAACATAAGATGGCCTACAGACCCAATGGGCCCACTGTAAGGCAGGCTAGGGCCACATCTTTTTATCATTTGATGACCATAAGCACCTATTAGGTCAAGTAGAAAATAGAAATGTTTTAAGTATCCAGAGATCGGCACCAATTCAAAGTCTGTGTGTAGTTCATATGATCAGATTATTTCTCCTTCTTCACTGTACAATCATCTTTGTAAACAGCTACCAAACCCTTTGAAGGAAGATTTAGAGGGAAAGTCAAAGAAGATATTTTGCAACAGTTAGCAAGGCCCTTCCTCACCAGGTCCTGTCCTCTCCCTTAATCAAGGGTCTCTCGGTCTTTGACTTGGTTTAAGACTGAGAATAGGCTAAGAAGCCATGATCCCTCAAGGTTTCTACTCATCAGAACTAGATATTTTCTTTCTTTTTATGTAGATTAAATAATATTTAAGTATTTTTCCCATCTATTTAATTCTCAGAAACACCATGATCAGTAAGCCATCCCCAAAGATCCCTATGTGACAAAGCATTCTGATTGCCATTCTGTTCTTGCTGCCAGTTAGGATAATTGTATTCACCTTATCGATGCCAGTTATGCACTCCCACCTGGCTCCTTAAAATCAGGGAGGTGTCTAGTAAAATGGCAACATCATCCACTTTCATTCATAATATAGCAAAGACAGTTGCTGTAGAACTTCTCATGGATGCCACAGCTCCCCTCATTAATGCAAAACTCTAGGTTAATAACATATTGCTCAATGTCTTAGAGAAGGAGTCTCTTATAGATCCTGTTGGATCTATGAGTGTAAAATCCTTCCTGTAAATTATGTGTGGTAAGATAGAACATATGAAAAAGTTTGAATTCAGGTCATTTTTGACTTCAGATTTTGGTCAGTTATCTAAGAAAATTGTTAGAATTGCTTTTGATATTTCAAGCAAGGTATTGGATGCATATGTATTGGAAGGGCTGTAATAACAAAGGGAAGAGAATGAAGATCAGAAGAGGGAAAAAAAAGGAGTAACACTCAGAGATCAGAAGCAGCTATTGCCCTTGAGTGGAAGCCCATGCTCCCATGCCTGCTGCTGCACTGTTGGAGACCTGGCAATTGGTTTTGTACCCATCCAACTACCTTGTTGACCATAGGTGATGTATGCCTTTAATAGATTACTGCTACTGCTGGAATGTGGAAATTGCATCTTGAGAAATTTGGGGAACTTCCACTAAAGAGGTGATACATGGACCTGTCTTGACAGATGAATAGGAGTTTTCAGATACTTTTCCAGGTAGGAAAATATTTTCAGAAGCCAATTTTCCTCCATAAGCTATAAATAGCCTTTGGGAATGAGGAGGAGATTAAGAGGATTTTTATAAAACCATGGTCCTGGCGGGGAGAGGAAACATTTTCCTATAACCAAATTTCTTCTAGCTGGTCTTAAAGATTAAATTGATATGAGATAGATTAGCAGAAGAAAAAAACACAAAGTTTAATTGCATGCACATAGAGGACCACTAATAAAATTGAGAACCAAAGAAATGACCAAGGCAGGCCTCTTTTATACTTTTTAGACAAAACACAAATGTGTTAGGAATTGACAGGACAAAGAGAACTTATGTTGGGGAGCTTCAGATAGTAAGGAATTCTAAACAGAATTTGGGCTTGAGTGGTAAATTAGTAAAAGTAATGAGGTTTGTTTATATAGCCTTCTTGGTTCTGAATTCCCTACCTCTGGGGCTAAGGATATCTCTTTACTTCCTAGTACAGGAAGGGTACCTTTCACATGGGAGATTTAGTTCCTGTTTTCTGGAAACAAAGAGGGGGTCAGAATGTTCTTGCATTGGCTATTACCTACATAAATTTTGTTTATTTATTTTTAAAAGTTTTATTTATTTATTTAAGTAATCTCTACACATAATGTGGGGCTTGAACTAACAACCCCGGGATTAAGGGTCCCATGCTCCATTGAGTGAGCCAGCTAGGTGCCCCACCTAAGTAACTTAATTCAAAGTAATCAGTATGCCAAAGTGGCAACTTATGGGGTGGCCTGCCCTGGGCCCCTACAGTTCACATACCACAGTGTTGAGATGTTTCAGGAGAGATGAAATAAATTAGATTTTTCCCAGTACAACCTTGCAATCTGTTTTAACAAGCACATTAGTAATTCTTATATACAATGAAGTTTAAGTCAACTAAAATTTTAGGAACTTCAGCAATTATTCAGTCAACTAATTATGACTGAAGAGGAGTAGAAAACTGCAAGAAGTTTTTCCACCCACAGATGCATTTGGTTTTGGCTTAATATATCTGTGTATGTGTAGATAGCATAGCATTCAACAGTAGAAGATACACAATGAGCTTACTGTGTATATTTGTTTTTTTGAGCATGCTTATGCATATTCAAGTATGTGGGCCATTTTCTGTTGAATTTTAAAAATAATGATAACAACATGGTCTCTATGATTTGGGAAGATAAAATCATCAAGGGCTTCTGTGAAACAGAGATGGAACTTCTTTAAAAACATCCAAAATGTTTTTTTCTTACTATTTTATTTTATGTGTGAAGGGAAAATGTCCAGAATAAGGAACATAAATGGTTCATCATTAAAAAGAAAGTATATCTAATTATATTATCTTTTGGAGCTTTTCTTTCTAAACCTCATTTCAAAGTTGGAGTAAAGAGAAATGATCAGTTGCTTGTTATTTTCATCACAAGTTTGGAAATTTTTCTTTGAGGTCTCAGGACAAAAAAGAAATGTAATTTTACTAGCATTTTTCTAGTTAAGGCAGTGAAGAAGAAATTGCAGAGAAAGAGCAAGTTTGTACGTGGGTAATTTTAATTGACTAACAAAATTAAATACTGAATCATAGAGGCCTTGTGACAATCTGTTAATAGCAGAAAGATAAAACAAATCTGAAGTGTGTTGATTTTTCATTGGGATAAGAAAAATGAAATTTTATAACATATCTTGATCTTCTATATGACTCTGATGGATTCTAAGCCTTTAAAGGTTAAGCCTTTAGACAGCAAAAATGTATACAGTATTTTTATCTTATTTAGAGTGGTAGCATCATTTTTCCCTTTAATCTATTTACTTAGATTTAAACTTCCATTAAGCACAAGATTTTAAGTGAGCAATTTGTGGAAGGCTTTTTGGGTTTAATTATCAGTTCATAGAGTGTCTCCCTGAGCTAAATATTTATCCTTAGGCCAGGTATGCTGGATGTGTTGAATTAAGTCTTGTTGTTTAAGAGGGGGAGGAATTAAATTGCCAAAAAAGTTACTCAATTTGTTCCACCTCCAAAGTGCACTGATTTACTTAATCTCACTCTGTCAGTTTTTAAAAGCATGATTATAATTGCAAATTCTAAAGCATCAGTTGTCCAAATGATGAGATCCTCGTTAAAGATGAAAGGAGAGAAAACCCAAGATAGTTAGAAAAGAATCTATTTATTGTTCTGCCTCATTTTGCTTTTTTCAGAGGTACCAAGAAATTTTGTACAGATCAAAGGAAATTAAAAATACATAAACCTGCTGAAAATATCAGAGAATCAAAAGTTTTAGAGAAAAAAGAAGGCTGTAAATTACACAAACAAAGGAAAGAATTGAAATAAATCCAAAATACTTGTTAAAAAGAGTAAGAGAGAAGCAAGTAACCTAGGGAGAGCTCACTCGTTATTTTGATGGGAACTGCAAGATGACTTTGCTAAGGTCAACCTTACTGGTGATGATTGAAAACAAGACAATAGGCCCTAGATGGAGCCACTTAGGCTCGTCCCCACATACCCAAACCGAGACTTAATACTTATCTATAGTTTCAGCTCTCCCAGAAATAGAATCTTAACCCAGTCAGGCACTGGTTTAGGCACCAGTCAGGCACCAGTCAGGCACCAGAGGTCAGGCACCAGAGGTCACTTAACCAGTCAGGCACCAGAGGTCAGCTCTAGCGAGGTAATCTGCTGCCATCCTCTAAAGGTAAGTGACCTTGTTATCACCAATCCACTTTTTGCTAGTATAACTTCCTGTTCCCACTCCTTCCTGCCTATACAAGTCCTTCATTTTGAGCAGCTTCTCAGAAATCCTTTCTATCTGTTAGATGGGATGCTGCTGGCTTGATTCATGAATCATTGAATAAAGCCAATGAGATCTGTATTGTTAATTTTTTTTTTTTTTTTTTTAGCTGCTTAAACCAGTGAGAGACACAAGTTTAGCTATTGGTTCTTAGGGAGCCTAACACCTTGACATTTTGGAGCATTGGAGTTGGCTTCTTATATAACATAGTAGCACATACCGTCTGTGTGGTGCTGCGTAAGTCACGGAGAAGCTTATCAAACAGGTACTTAAGATTGGCATTTCTGCTAGATTCCTTAGTTAGATTTCCACCAAGTACCACAAAAGAATCTCCTGTGATGCCATCTTTGTGGGAGGGAATGGTAAGGCTGTATGTCACCTTGGTTCTTGGTCAAACCTAGGAAATTTCTGGACTTTTTGTGGTTTTAATGAGGAGACCCCTTCTACTCTATACCAGTTTATAGTAGAGGATCTGGAATTCAGTGAGAACTTAAAATATTAAATGAAAGCCTTGGTCTGTTTTGATTTACTGCCAATTGAGACAAAGTAGTAACGGAGTTGAAAAATATGGTATGTATACAGAAGTTGCTATGGAATCAAATGACCTAATGCATATAAAGACACTAAATCCGGGCTTCACAAATAATAAGCACTTGGTATTATTGTTCAAATATACGATTAATTAAATAGGTTTGTATGGGTCAGAGAACTGAATCGTGCTGTTATAGCATTGTTTCAATGGAGGAAAGACAAACAAATGGTTCTTAATAGAAAATGTCAGTGTATGGCAAGGTCATAACTAGGGCCACTGAAGTGACTTAAAGTAGAGTTGACCCATGAGCAATGGGTTAAACTACACGGGTCCAGTTATGTGAGGAATACTGTAAATACATGTTCTCTTCCTTATGATTTTCTGAATAACCTTTTCTTCTCTGTAACTTACTTTATTATAAAAATACAGTTTGACACACACACACACACACACACATATACAAAATATGTGTTAATCGACTGTTAATGTTATTGGTAACGCTTCCGGTCAACAATAGGCTATTAGTAGTTAAGATTTGGGAAGTTAAAAGTTACGTGGGATTTTCAGCTGTATTGAGGGTTGGCGCCTCTGACCCATGTTGTTCAAGGGTCAATCATTTTTCATAATTGCTGGAGAAAAAACCTTCAGCGTAGCATTGCTTTGTTTTGGGGAATAGTGTGCTTCAGTAGAAGAGTCCCGTCTTTGGCATTGGAGAGAAAGAAATTAAAATTTCAATTCTGCCACTTATTAGCTGGTGACCTCGGCCAAGTTCTGTAGATTCTCTCAGCCTCAGTTTTTTAATCTATAAAATATAGATTGTGTTGAGCATGAATTGGGCAAACTTTGCATCATTCCAAGTACACAGTAGGTGTTTTATGTATGTGCATGTCCTCTGGTTCTCATTCTTTTGATACAGTCTATTACTTAAGAATATATAGGTCTGCCCAGGGAAAACAAAGTAGCTTATCAACTTAAAAATCAGTGCAGACTAAGGAGATATGTAATTTACCAAGTATAGTGTCTTTCATATCCTTGTGATCAACTCTATTTATGAGATGTCTTAACCAAGTATATTATGCTTTAGAATTCCTTAAAACCAGTCCTTAAAGTCATAGATTTTTTGGCTTTGTCTAGTATTCTTCGTTTTCAAAATGTAACTCTCATTCTTAGATGATAAATGATCAAATCTGAGACCAATAAAAGATTTTTTTCCAATTTAGTTAAAAAATGTTGAAAAAAATTCCAATTATTTTGTATCAATAAGAAAAGCAACATGTGTGCTTCTGTGTTCCTAAGTTTAATAGACTCTCCACTGGGTAAACTTCTGGGTCTCTGTGCTTTTGAAAGATTAATCACTGACAGAGGTCTAGACTAAGGCAAAGTCTCTATACTCTATGTGAAATTAAGTAAACAGAAGCTACTACACTGAGGTAGTTCTAATGCCAACAGCCAAAGTAAGTAAACCAAACCCACATAATCCTATAAATGCCTGGAGGTTAGGAAATTGAAACCTAAGCGCAACTGATCACAAACAGCAGTCAGGCTTTCCTAAATAGGGCAACCTCCGAAGCTATAGTCCATCAAATAATTTCCTTATTTTGCTTCTGTATCTTCTCTATGAAAGTCTTCTGTCCCTCTTAGTTTGGTGGAGTGCTCCTAATCGCTTCTGTTTTAAGCACTGCCTCATTGGAATAGATTTTTGCTCAAACTCTTAAAAGGTTTAATATGCCTCAGTTTGTCTTTTAATACCTTTTACCTTCTAGAGTGGCGGTACAAAAACATTTATGCCCTGCACCAATAAAAAAATTGAGCTTTTACCCATTTGTGTTTATCTATCTATCTATCTATCTATCTGTACATTCTCTATAATATGCATAGTATATTAGCATGCACTGGACTACATACTATACAATGTGCCCCAAAACAGAAATAAGAAAGATTGAGAGGAAGATTAAATAAACTATATTTAAAATATTTTAGTAAGCATGATGGTTCCAGGCTATCATAATTTTCTAATTTTTCATGGCACAATATACATACAGGGTGATTTTTATAAGAAATGACTGAGGATGTAAATTTGTATTTCAAATAGTTTTCTTAAGACTGTTGACTGATCAGAGCTGACTTCTTGTCAAACCTGTTTAGAAACATTGTTTTACTTAGTATCATAGTTGACTAAAAGTTCCTATTTGGAGAAGGAGGTGTAACTCTTTTATTTCCTTGTTAGTTACTTGTGCTTGTAGGATTAGAATTTTGTGTTTTTTCTGCAGGAACTTTTATTTTTTTAATTAAAAAAATTTTTTAATGTTTACTTATTTTCAAGAGAGAGAGAGAGAGACAGAATGCGAGCAGGAAAGGGGCAGAGAGAGAGGGAGACACAGAATTGGAAGCAGGCTCCAGGCTCCCAGCTGTCAGAGCAGAGCCCCATGAGGGGTTTGAACTCATAAGCTGTGAGATCATGACCTGAGCTGAAGTCAGATGCTTAACTGACTGAGCTACCCAGGCACCCCTTTCTGTAGGAACTTTTAAAGTCACATGTCCATTTTGTATAGGTTGATTTGGATAGGTAATAAGATTTTTAAAAGCATTTACTTAGTCACACATAAAATGTACCATGTCACCATGATTTGGAAGTGAACAAGTGAGGAAGGATGTGGGGCTGACCCCTTCCATCTGTGAAATCTTTTCCTTAGTATATCTCAGCCATATTATCTAAATGCAACCATCTGATCCACGGACAAGCTGGGAAATTCCTGGTCAACCTATGTTATCAAATAATTTTAAAGAGTAATTCCTTATTGTTTTGGAGGAAAAAGATAAATACAAATAGAACTGTCAATATTTTATTTCATATTCCAATGGATCACCCCTTCAGCCCCTGGATTCAACTGGAGATACTGACGTCAAGAGCAAGGGTCAGTAACCCTTTTCTGTAAAATGCCAGATAGTAAATATTTTCAGCTTTGTGAGCCATACATGTTGTGCCGCAGTTCCTCAAATCTGCCATTGTTGTGTGAACACAGCCATAGATAAGACATAAGCAGATGGGTATGGCTGTGTTCCAATAAAACTTTATTTACAAAAACAGGCATCTGGTCAGATTTGGAAGGGAGACTATAGTGTGCCAACCCACGATCTAGAGAACTGTGAGCCTGTTCAACATTAATAAAATAATGAATCCCAGGAAACTGCCTGGAGGAAAAGTGTCTCTTAAAAGTGAATGGTTTAGTTTAATTCCAAAGTCCTTTAAAATGTAACCTCTGTCTCTGATTCATTCTCTCTTTCAGCCACACACACACATACATGCATAGTAATGAGGTGGCCACCATGTTTTGAAATTAGTGAGGAGATATAAAGGAAGATTCAGATATGTACTCATTGATGCAGCTGTAACTTTGGGTCATAAAGAAAAAAAGAACTTCCCAAATTGGACAGGTAATTTCTTTTAGCATCTATCAAAAGCTTAAGCAAATCATGAGGGCTTCAAGGAAACCTGGACACGATTGAATGAGGACAAATAAACACCAGAAGTAACAAGTTGCAATTAAAGGCAATTAATAGACACGTTTTTTTGACAGAGTGATGCGGGAGATCTTTGTCCAATAGATTCTCTGGCATTCTGTTGATGTTTTCCACACTTTCACCTCTACTCTATTTACATCTCATTTCACCTTCTTGGTGGCCTTTTGACCCTTTTCTTCAATTGCTCAGGAACTTCAAGGCATCCAGAATTCCCTATAAGGTGAACCCATCTTGGCCAGCTTTGCCTCCAAATAGCCTCTTCTCACTGTCCTCTTCCCATAATACAACAGTAAGCATGAGGAACAGCAACCATCTTCATTAGCGAGGCTTCATAATTACAGCATGATAGGTGCAAGACTTAGCTAATAAAAATATTAAGAAAAACCAGTGGTACAGAGATTTTTGAAATATTATGCAGAAATTATTGCTTGTATAGACTTTTAAACTCACTCAACTTTCCAGTGGGGTTAGGCAAACATGATAATATGGGACAAGTTGCCTCATCACGTTGGACTTGGGCTCAGTTGACAATTTGTTCATGTGGTATTTTAGTAGAAGTTGTTTCAGAGAAACGAGTTTTCCAGATAAATAAAATCGAAGGAAATGACAAAAAGCCACATTATTTTGTGCTGTTTGCCTGCCATGGTGTTCGATGTGTAATAAAGCCGGACTTATTTAGTCTTTCAATAACTATAAGAACTAAGTATTAACATGTGCATTAAAAATTTTACAGGAAAGAAAGAATTCCAAGAGGTTAACTAACTTGTCTAAGACCACAGTGGGGGAAAGGCCTGAATCTTCACCTGGATCTGAGTTTGCCTCCATTGTCGTATGCAACTTTTCTTAATTTTTGCAATTTTGCATGATCCTATTTATAGGTATTGTCATAAATTCTCTTGACAAAGGATATTAAATATTTTTCAAGCTGTTCTTGTTAACCTAGTGTTGTCATGTGAATCATAGCCCCTCAGGGACATTTAAAGTATGAAGGATATTTGTCCTGGAGCCCCATCTGTAGTGTTTTCTGAGCATTTGTGTCTATTTTTGATCAGTTTTCTGTCTTTGTGCTCATCAACAGGCTCTCAGCTGTCACTTCTTATTCCTCTCTCTGTGACTGTCTCTCTCAAGCTAGCTACTACTACCAAGTTCCAATTTTCTTTTTTCTTTTTTGTTTAATGTTTATTTTTGAGAGAGAGAGACAGAGACAGAGTGCAAGTGGGGGAGGGGCAGAGAGAGAGAAGGAGACACAGAATCTGAAGCAGGCTCCAGGCTCTGAGTTGTCAGCACAGAGCCCAATATGGGGCTCAAACTCATGAACAGCAAGATCATGACCTGAGCAGAAGTTGCTTGCTTAACCGACTGAACTACCCAGGTGCTCCCCACCTTATTAAAAAATTTTTTTTTTCCCCGTTCCAACTTTCAAAGTCTAATGTCCTGAATAACTGCAAAACCAGGGGCACCTGGGTGGCTCAGTCAGTTAAGCGTCCAACTTCAGCTCAGGTCATGATCTCATGGTTTGTGAGTTTGAGCCCTGCGTTGGGCTCTGTGCGGACAGCTTGGAGCCTGGAGCCTGCTTCGGACTCTGTCTCTGTCTCTCTGCCCCTCTCCTACTCACTCTCTGTCTCCCTCTCTCTCAAATATAAAAAATAAAACATAAAAAAAATTTTTTTAAAACCAGACAACCAAGCCTGATAGATATATGTCTAAAAGAGATAGTTTTAGGATCTGAGGAGTATGGACTATGCAGTACAGGTGTATGTCTTCTTTTCCAAAGTTTGTGTTACACCACTTTCCTTTTAGGAAAGACCCACGTTAGTGCCTGTTTTTGTTAACTGAAAGAAACCCAAAGAGGATTTTCTGTCTTAGGAGAATAACATTGAGTTTTTGTTTTGCAGACAGCCTTTATAGAGGCATCGCACTCAGAGCAGCAGGGACAGTGGCCCAGCCAACTCCTTCCTTGGGACCTACACTCAGCCTCAAGTGCCTTATCTTACCGTGAGCATCATTAACAAGACGTATCCCCAGGTATCAGGAAAGCCGGAAACAGGTTATTTTTGGGGTCTGGGAATGCTCAAAAACTTTTCCATGTAAATTAATGGTGATGGATTCTTCACTTTACCAATTCTGCTTACCCAAGTTTTCCTGGCAATGCTCTACTTTTGAATAGTGGGGAAAACCTATAATTATTTCAGTTGGTCAGAGACATTTTTACTTCCTGTCTATTTCTTTAACTGTATTCTGTAGAACTGAGATCC
Source organism: Panthera uncia (assembly GCF_023721935.1). NCBI lineage: Eukaryota > Metazoa > Chordata > Mammalia > Carnivora > Felidae > Panthera > Panthera uncia. The sequence continues at coordinate 89,532,089 of NW_026057578.1, forward strand.
CCAGATAAGGGAACTGCAGAAAATTGAGACTTTATCACTTTTATCTTAGGTGCATTTTAGAAAAATATACCCATAACTAATTTTTCCTCAATATTTTCTTTCTTTCTAGATTTCTAACCTTGTCCCTTTTTCTATTCCCTTGTCTGTCTGTTTCATGTACAAAGATTAAGAATTGAAGAAATGACATCCGTCAATATTTGAGAAATACAGAAAAATACGAGTTGAATAGAATGTTGATTCTGAGAGAGACAAGAGGAGTTCCAGCTCTGGGGCAAATCTGGCCTTAATTTCCTTGGAGCTGTTTCTGTCAGAGTAGAATGTGTGACCTAATATTCTCTCAGAGACTAGAGTTAAAGGGAATACTCATACCTACCTCATGGAAATCTTGTGACAGTTAAGTGAAATTACTTGGGGAAGTATTAGCACTTTATATGATGTGATCAAATGTTACTGAATAGTATTGAATGTCATTTGGGAAAATATTTTGAACATTGATTTGAAATTAGAACTTTCTCAGGGAGGATGGGGGAGTTTCTTCCGGAAATTTTCTTGCATCCACAGATAGCTGTGCATAAGAGAAAAAGGCTATGGAATGAGAATAACCAGGATCATCGCTTACCCCTTCAACCATGCCTCTGGTAGGTCTTGACGTTTGGTAATGTCTGATTTCTTTCTGTCTTGCCAGTTTTCGGTACAGTGCTCACTACAGAGTTGATACACAAATGTGTTTTTTTTTTTTTTAATTTTTTTTTTCAACGTTTTTTATTTATTTTTGGGACAGAGAGAGACAGAGCATGAACGGGGGAGGGGCAGAGAGAGAGGGAGACACAGAATCGGAAACAGGCTCCAGGCTCTGAGCCATCAGCCCAGAGCCTGACGCGGGGCTCGAACTCACGGACCGCGAGATCGTGACCTGGCTGAAGTCGGACGCTTAACCGACTGCGCCACCCAGGCGCCCCCACAAATGTGTTTTTTGAATGGATGAATGGATCGCTGGGAGAATGGAAGTGGTGAAGAAATGGTTGTTGCCAGAAACCAACTGTGCTGATGAGAGCCTGTCTCTTACCTAATAAGTTTTCCTGTGGAGAAGACCTGGCAAGAATGGTGAATTCAGGTGTGTGTCAGTGAGACTGTCAGTGCCACAGTGATGTGCTCTGGGTTGCTTCAGGAACCATGATGCGATCCATCTTTTGTACGCTTTCACTTTTTTTTTTAATTTCTTTCAAGGTATTACTTTATTTATTTATTTATTTATTTATATTTTTATTTATTTATAATGTTTTATTTATTTTTTGAGAGAGAGAGAGAGAGAACATGCACAAGATGGGGAGGGGCAGAGAGAGAGGGAGACATAGAATCCGAAGCAGGCTCCAAGCTCTGAGCTGTCAGCACAGAGCCCAATGCAGGGCTCAAACTCACAAACCATGAGATCATGACCAGAGCCAAAGTCAGATGCTTAACAACTGAGCCACTCAGGTGCCCCTCAAGGTATTACTTTAAAATAAATATGAAGGTAGGGGGATGGGCTAAATGGGTGGTGGGCATTAAGGAGCACACTTGTTGGGATGAGCATGGGTGTTATATGTAAGTGATGAATCACCAAATTCTATTCCTGAAATCATTATTACATACAGGTTAACTGACATGGATTCAAATTTAAAAAATAAAATAAATATGAAGTAGAATACTGTGATAAAGCAGACTTATTACATAGATTGAGATACAGAGCTGCCTAGATCCAATCCCTGAAATAGAGCAACCACATGTGATAAAAGCCCAGTAGAACTGCCCTGAAGCTTAGTGTTAGTTTTGTTCCTCAATCCCAGAATTATCATACATTTTTAAAAAGAATTCTCTTTACCAAGAGTAGTCTCTGCAACAGAGGATTTAAGTACCAGTAATAAAGACCGGGGTGCTAGCAGGGATTTCATTTCATCACTGTTACCCTCATTATAAATGAAAAAAATATTTTATTGCTTCTTCCAGATATAGCATTTTACTATATGCCACCCTCTGTCTCATGGTACAACCTTTATAAATGCAATAAACTAATACAAAGTTGAAGTCATTAAAACTGTTTAATGATTCCTAAGACATATATAACTACAATGTTTATAGCATGCACGATGAGATTTAGAAACATCACAGAAGTTCAAGATAATGGTAAACATTTTTATTTGGGGGGAAAAAAACCTCTGTGTTGTTGAGATTTCTAAGTTTCTCCCAGTTTATTTTCTCTGCTATTTTCTATAAGTCTTGCAACATTTTTAGGAATAGCATCACTTTTATTAGAGCTAAAGGAAGTCCTAGAACTTTTGCAAACTATGCTGCTTTAGGCAAGTATAACAGACACTGGCAGCTACCTATCCACTATCCATTTCCTTTCTCTCACTTCCTTGCTAGGGTATCCCTAATATTGTTTAAGGTAAAAATGTGCTCCATTAGACATTCACCTTCCCTGCCCTTATACTAAGGCCATATGAACCAATTCTTACCAATGAGACTAAGTAAAATTCTGGGGAGTGTTCCTGGGTAAGCTTTTGTCTTTCCTGACTGTTATGGGCTGAACATTTGTGTTTCCTCCAAAGTTAAGTCCTAGCCCCTAGGGTGATGGTATTTGGAGGTGAGGCCTTTGGAGGGCAATGAGGTTTAGACTAGGTCATGAGGTTGGGATCCTCATGGTAGGATTAGTGCCCTTATAAGAAGACAAATAAGATGAAGAAGATGAAGAAGACAAAGATGAAGATAAAGAAGGAGAAGGAGGAGGAGAAGGGGAGAAGGCAGAAGGCAGAAGGGAGAAGGGAGAAGGAGAAGAGACAGACACCCCCTCACTTAACCTGCCCTGGCCTCCTCATGAAGGAGGAGGTCATATGCACCAAAGAAAAGGCCATATGCACACATAAGAGAGAAAGCGGCCATATGAGCCAGGAAAAGAGCTTTCATCTGATGTAGAATCTGCTGACACCTTGATGTTGCACTTCCCAGCCTTCAGAACTGTGAGAAAATAAATCTGTGTTTAAGTCACATAGTCGATTGTATTTTGTTATAGCAGCCCTAACAGACTAAGACAATGACAAAAGAGGGTAGATGGGGCTGTTGCTCTTCCCGCCTACTTCTTTCAGCTTCAAAGACAGGTGTGATGTCCAAAGCTAAAGCAGACATCATACAATCATGGAGTGACAGGTGCAGAATAAAACCCAACACATCAAGGATGGAAGGAGCAGAAAGAGAGAAAGAACTTGGGTTCTTAATGGCATCTTTGAACAGTTAACATGTTGTAATCATTTGCTTCCAGACTTCTTGTTACCTGGGAAAAAGAAACTGTTATTTATTTAAACTACTGCAGGTGGGTTTGTTTCCTGCTCGTTGCAGCTTAAAACATTCATAAAAGTGAGAAATGGCTATGGTTCATAAATACTCAACTTTTCTGTATCCACATAGAGGATTCCATTCTTGGTTCTTAGCAATTTCACAAAGCTGCCGGATGTAATATCAAATAGAAGTATCTTCATTAGGCCAATCTTCTCAACAAATAAATTTTAAAGGCATAACTAGGTAGACTCTCTCTCAGGAGAAATTGTTGAAGCCCGAAGTATTCTTTAATACATTTTTAAAGGAACTCTTATTATCTCATTGAATTTAGTAACGACCTTTGCAAAAGGATCTCTTTAGGCTTTCATTTCTTTGGCTACTCCTTTGCAGATGATACCAGCATAAAAAATACACTTTTATCAGCACCTGGGAGACTGTATTTTCTGGCAGTCTTCGACTACTATAAAGAGTCAGTCTGTAATGAACCGATAGAATGGGGTTGATTTTGTTTGTTGCTTTGAAAGCTCAGACATTAAAGTATCTGAAAATGCAATTCAAATACTTGCATTTACTTATAAATTATTTTAGCAGTCACTGCGGGGCCGCATTTCACCAACCTCTTACCTGTACCTTTGTCTGTGCATTTACAACACTGATTGTCTTCCTACAGATGACATTTGCATGACAATTTGTTCATGGAGTCTTTCATTTTTATAACTGGAAATGCTTATTGATATATATTGTTAATTTTAAATGTCATCATAGCGTTTTCTCTAGTTTAGCTCTAATCATCTCACATTGCCCAAATCACCATCTAGTCCTGGGTCCACCAGGGCAATGACTGAAGTACTAGCCTTGGGACAATGGAAAAATTGTACTCTTTGAAAATTTAGCTCTTCTCTCCTTTTAGCTCACACCTGAGTTTTTGTTTTTTATGTTGTAACTGCTCAAATTCTTGAACTTTTAGATCAGATACTCCAAATACTTAGTAGAGAGGTCTGGGCTGCACAGAACCAAGCCACCTAACACAAACCAACCAATCAACCAACCAACCAACCAACCAACCAACCAACTAACCAACCAACCTCTTTGACTTACACAGAGAATCATTTCAAGGCAAAGATGTAATAGGACACATTTCTTGTCAATGTCTTCTCCACTGACTTATTCTGCCTCTTGTTCCCTTTTCATAAACCTGCAGAGCCTAGTTGGTTAGTTTTTCATGTTATTTGGGGCTTTATATTCTAAATCCTGTACACATTCTATTCCTGCCCAAGAAAACATATCTTATGTCTCATTTGTTCAGCATTCCTGTCTTGACTAAATGTCATGTTGAAGGGGAATGAGGCATGCCATTTTAAATAATGCCTTAATATATTTATTTTCCAAAATTATTCAAATCATTAAAAAAGTGTGATTCTTTATTCAAAATAATTTATAGCTATTGGGGGTACTAATGTAAGCTATTAATAGATGTTTATAACTTGCAGAAGTATTTGAGGAATGAGGTACATTCTTGTTTTCTAACAAATGTTTGATAGATAGGTTGTTTTGTGAGCCATCTTAAAAATGGTTGAATTTACCTTAATTATTTCACACAGCTCCTGACCAATGGGAGAAATAAAATTATAAATACCAGTTTTTAAGATGATATATTGAGCCATAGAGAGATTTAGCTACTCTCCTCATTTTTTTCAATGTCACACAATGACTTGTTGGTATGGACGGAACTGAATTTACCCCATTTTCAATTCTGTAAATTACTACAGATTTTATGATTCTGTTTCCTTGCCATGACAAATATTTATTGTGAAACAGTCAAGGTCAGATTTTCAATTCTATCAGTGAGCAATTGCATGGAAACCCACTGGATTGGCTAAGAGGTGAGCAATCAGAGTCAGCCCCAAACAGCCAGATTGACCATGCATCAATTTCCTCCTGAATGTGATCATCTATAGCCTAATTCCTGGTAAATATAAATCAATGTTATTTAAATAGCATCCTAAAAGAACACTGTATCACCTTCTAAAGGCATTTGTCTTCAGCTGGATTGATACCTAATGACCATATACTCTGAAAAATAGGGCCATTGGAAGATTTGCTATAGATTTTGGTGTGCAGACTGGAACCATTTGAATTCACATAACATATATTTAAAAAAAACCCTTCTTTTAATTGAAACCCAGATAAAAGAAAATAATTCTAAGTTATAGTGTCAGGAGAGTAGTAGAAGAGTGGGTGGAAGGAGTAGGAGAGCCTTGGGAAATTTGAGTATGTGGCCTGTGCCAACACTCTCATACAGATGTTTCCACTTTTGTTGCTATAAAGAAGAAAACCAAATATGACCATTTGTCAACACCTGGAGAAAACTTTAAAGAGGTGATTGTGCATCACATAAAAGGATTTTCTAAGCAACAGTGTGTCAGGAAAAATCACTCAACTTAAGAAAGGGAAACATTAAATACTCAGTTTAAGAAAGGGAAACATACAGAATTGCTTTGAAGGTTGAAGTAGCCAGTTGGTTAAACTTTTATAATATATAAAACTCCATAATTCCTCTTTTCAAATGTTTCTCCTTTTGAGATGGATTTATTAGGAAAATATATAGGTTATCAGGCTATTGTCAGAGAAGAAAATGCCTTGGAATGGCTGAATCATTCTTCTGAATTTTATGAAGTTATTTTGAAGCTGGAATTCATATACAGAAGAAAGGATCTGAGGATCTCTGCATTTAACTTTTACTCCTTATGATTGAAAACAAGGGGAAAATCATGTCTAAATTCGTATTGTACTTATCTCTGCTCTTTTCTGTTTAGAAGATCCCGTAGAGGATCCATTTTTCACATTGTATTATTTTCACACTTCAGAAATAAGGGGGAAATGGTATTTATTTTCTTTTCTTATTGCTGTAAAATGCAAAAGATACTTTGAGGAGCATTTTATCTGTGTAGGACTTTTCTGTATTCTGGACGCTGTTTGTCTTACACAATTGGGTTTGAGTATGTTATGTGTTTGCTGATTAGTATTTCTGATTAGGACATAGATAATCATCTGAAGTAAGTGCTGCTGGATATTTTTGGACTTCACATAAATATACATGAGTGTGGGTGGCAGGAAAATAGTAAATAACAATGCAACACTGAATGATTAGAGTCTAATACGCTATGTTGTCAGGGAAGAAATGTGGGTTCAATTTCTAGTTGTAGCCTCTTATAACTCACCCAGATTTTAGTGCATCAGGGACTGACCCCATATAAATGTATGTTTGGTGTTTTGTTACCAAACCGGAAAAAGAATTGGATTTCTAATTCCTGAATTATTCTTTCCCCCTCAATGTTCATTTGTGTTTTGAAGTATGTGATCAATTATACTGATGCTTTTCTGTTGGGTGTTTCTAAAGGTCTCCCTAAGAAAAAAAGAAAGGCAGACAGAAAAACAATACACAAATAAATAAAAATACATTGTGTTCATTAGACTGAGACATTACTCATGTCATAACTTTGGAAATGAGCAAACATTTTAAAATTTTCACTTCTTTTTCAATCCATCTTTAGTCCAGGTGGCAAACAACCTCCTGTGCACTTGTGATTTTTGTCTATTATTCTGCATGCTAGTGTTGCCTTTGCCGGCCTGGGTGTCCATGTTATTTCATAGACTGCACCCTCCTCTCCCTGTGCACAGCCATTTGCCCGCAAGTGGCATTAGGGACAGGACTGTGCATTCTTCTGTTTACTTTATAGATGGTGAAGCTGAGATGTAGGGATGAAGCCATTGCTCTTAAGTTATGGCTTGACTCAATGCCAAAGACAAGAACTCAGGGCTTTCTAATTCCCAGTACTGTTGAAATACCAGCTTTTATTTTTCTCTTCATCTCAGCTTCATAGTCTCTTCTGTAAATCAGGCCCCGTGGCCTTACCACAATGCTGACTGCCAAACACCTGCACTTATCACCCTGTAAATGGGCTGTCAGGACTCCTGGGACAAGAGTCTAAAATAAATGGTCTGAAGCTTGCTTCAAAGAAGACAAACTGACCCCGTGATTTTTAATTCCTGTTCCCATCCCAAATTCCACTGACATAACCAAAGGAATATAAAAACATGGAAAAATCTGTCTGAGCTTCAAAGCAAGGAGGAATGCCCTCCACCATGTCAGAGAAATCTCAGTAAAACACACTGTAAGTGACAATAAGCTTCAGAATGGGCTGTGACCAAACTGTGAATCACTGTGTAGGAGAGAGTAAAGGCTGCCTTGGGGAATAAGTGGATGCAGTCCTAAATAGAGCGTGTGCTGAGAGCTGTGTAGGGGGAAGGCAGGAGCAAGCCCTAGAGAAGTTAGGGTGGAGAGCAAATCTCAGTTCTTTCAGAAACTGAGGATACATGAGTGTCAACAAAGAGTGGTAGGCATCCATGTGCATTCTCAGCTAACATCTGATACAGAGACAATGAGCTGCAGGGAACTGCCAATGGTGGGAATGTTACCCTCTCAGGGCTAGCTCATATATCTAACACCTTTGGTAGAATTAAGAGTGAACTTTCAGGGTTGCAAAGTCAGAGCCCATCTAACAGTTTCATATACACTAGGATCTCTGACTAAATGCAGTGCCTCCATGATAGTAGACCAATTCCTCTCCTTTTAGTCCTCAGCTTAAAGGTGGGAGTCTTTACTTGTCTGAAGGCTCTTTGCCCCAGAGCCACCTGATCCCACCGTGCTAGCGGAGAGTGAGAGTAATGGCAGTGAAGGGCTGTCCAGGCTTATGGCTGAGTCTCAGCAGGCTAGCCTAGGGTTCTCTTCCAGCAAGTTGGAAACATTTGCTCAGGGCACAAAGGGCAAGATTTTAGCTGATGTTGAAATCTGTTTACAGCCTTCGAGTGCTTAATGCCAAAAGGCCTCTTTTCAGGTAAAGATCTATTAAAACTGCCTGGTTGGAACCCATTTAATTTCAACAAACTTTAGCTTCCCTCTTGACCCATAAGGAAGTCATCAACGTCTGCAAGCTTCCTGATCAAAGATACAGCACAGGATTTGCATACGTAATATATTCTCTCCCAGGACAGCCATGTAGTCTTCTTACAGGAATTTTATGATACCTGGTGTCTAGGAACAATGGTTTTTACATGAAACATAAAAATATTTTACATAAGGGGCACCTGGGTGGCTCAGTTGTCTAAGCATCTGATTCTTGATTTCAGCTCAGGTCATGATCTAATAGTTTGTGAGATCTAGTTCCAGGTCAGGCTCTGTGCTGACAGCAGGGAGGCTGCTTGGGATTCTCTCTCCCTGTCTCTCTGCCCCCTCCCCGGCCTGCGTGTACACTCTCTTTCTCAAAATAAAGAAACATTTAAAAAGTATTTTACATAAAAAAATTTAAAAAAATATTTCTTCATTAAGTGGAAAACTCATTCCATGGATGGTGCCAAGGGGAATTTGGTGTTTGGCACCTTTTGGAGTTTTCCTGGTAACTTTCAAGAAGAGTGAGATGAGTCTAGCAGATGGTCCCGCCCATGTCTTGCTTCTAACAAGAGAATTCAAATCTGTTAAAAAATGGAAGGCAATATCCTCTTGCTCAGTTTGAGACTCAAGGGTAAACTGAAATGCTTTATCACAGCTGTAGAGACCCCGAACTGAGGCTCCCTCTGCTCATCCCCACCTTATGCCTCCTCACAGACAATCTAACTCTGATCTGTGAAAATAGGCACGACAAAGCTGGTCTCCTTCTTTCCCTTATATGGACCACAAAGCATTTACAAAAAGAACAAGACATTCTTTTAAAAAGTCTCCTTTCCTAATTCTGGACAATAGACTTCCTTCCTCGCGTCCAACCACCAACAGTCTCCCACACTTGAAGGATGAAAAAAGTGGAGGAAAATCAACAGACATACAAAAAAATCTCAGCCCTTCATCAGAAAGGGATTTAAAGAATCACAGCAAAAATCTCCCTATGAAGCAAACTTACTACATGGAACTAGAGATAACTTCTGAAACTTTATGTTGTGTTTTTGAAAGAGCTTAAAAGGCCATTGCATCTATGAAAAGGGAACAGTTTAGGGTAAAGAATGATAAAAAACACAGCTTCATGCTTTATAATATAAAAATACCACAATGGATCTTTTTCTACACTCTGAATTTTATCAAAATAAAAATCCCCCCTCCCTAGCATACAATATCGAACGGATGCAACAATTGTATGCTATGGAAGAAAGGTAAATGTGAACAATAGAACACAGAGGGAGACTTTAACAATGATATAGAGATGTTTACTATGAATTAAAAAAAGAGTTATGATGAACTTACTCAGGAGATTGAATGTAATGTGACTTCCAGAAGGAGAGAAAAGAACTTGTACTGAGGAAACTATAGAGAAAAAAATCAGTTTTCCCAGGCTGAAGATAGGCTTGAATCTTATCAGTTATGCAATTGGGCAAAGTTAGTTAAAACAGTCCATGTTTGGAAGTCTTGTTGAAATTTCTGTATCCAGGCAGAAAATGCCAATGACTGCCAATTAAACTTCTCATTGGAAATAGTCAATTCCAAAAGACAATGAAACAACACTGAGTTTTGCAGCAAAAAATCATTGTGACCCAAGTATTGTATATCTGTCCAAAGATTATTCATGTGTAAGAGCAATAGAAAGGCACTCTGAGAGATGGAAGAAATCAGAAAGCAAATTACCAATGTGCTGTTCTTGAAAATACAAATCAATAAAATATTTGTAACTTACTGAGGAATGCATTGAAATGAAGAACTCATGAATGAGGAAGATGGAGAAATAATAATAATAATAAAAAGGCTCCTAAGTGAATGCTGTACATTCCATCAGTTTCCTGAGTGGATTTCCCCTCAGCTTCTGTGGCATGGTCACTTCATCTTGCTATGGTGGTCTCCATGGCTAGTCTGGTGATTATTAACTTAATGTCCACACCAGTCTGGACTTGAGAGTGGTTTGAGAAGGCCAAGCTTGTGGTAACATCCCTGGTGGGGTTGGAAAGCAGCCTGGGAAGTTGTCTCTGGATTTCTAAGCAAATGTGGGGCAATAGCTCCCCTTTAAACTTCATTATTACCCCAGATTATGTAACGTATCTCCCCCGCTTTTAGCTAGAGCCTAGGAATGGCAAATCAGGCCACTCATCTGGTTATTTTAATCCATGCCTCTTCCTCTTCTCTCTCTCCCCTCCTCCCTCACACATTCCTACCAGGAGGGTCAAGTTTCCTTTCATTTTCACTGAGTTGTAGCTTCACTTTTCCAGATTCCTGCTAAGCCTTACCAGAGGTCAGTTAGACCTCCTCTAGATCAGAAAAGAAGTTCTCCAACTTTGGTTGTTACTATGCTAAAAGAGGAAGATGGAGGGATTTGAGAAATACTTAGCAATACATTACCCTGACTTGTCTAACTATTCTCTGCTCTACATTTATATTTTGACAAGCTTTACATTTTTTTATCTTTCTTTTTAAACAAGTGTGAATGTTGTCCTAGGCAGATCGACACTTAGGGAGGAAAAAGGCAAAAGTCTTGTATTTGGAAAGGCAAAGTGGAAAGCACATTAAAAATTATATATATATATATATATATATATATGTATGTGTGTATTTCTGATTCCATTTTGAGAGTTCCTGCTAATGTATTCTAAAAATGTTTTTCTGTTTTAGAGTCCCTTTTATAGTACGTGAGTATGTCTATTTTTCCATGCTTTTGTCAAACCATGGACATTATGATTTTTTTCTTTTTCTCTTTTGTTTTTCTTTTCACTTTTTCTCAATCTGATAGAGAAAAAATATGTAACTTCTTTTAGTTCTCATTTCTTATCACAAGAAGGATCGTATCATTTTATGTTTTTTTTTTTTTGTTGTTGTTGTTGTTATTTCTATTTCTATTTCTTTCTTCTGTTAATGGCGTGTGAGTATCCCTTCCTAATTTCCTACCAGGTTATTTAACTTTTCTCATTGATGTAAATTTCTTACTGATTATATGAGGATGTTAAACATGTAAACACTCAGAGTAGTGCCTAATACAAAACAAGCATGCAATATGGATTGTTTTGGGGAAATATAATAAAACCCCAAATCTCCCAACCGAGAAAACCTCTCCATAAAGGTAGTAGAGAAAGGAAACAGTTTTATTATTGAAGAAGCATAGAGCCATAATTCAATGCACATCACAGGCAATCTGATAAGAGATTGCACAAACAGAAAGGAATTTCACCCCCTTATACAGCCAAGCAGATACAACCCATTCCATATATGTTCTCAAGATAAACAATAACCAGACCTGAGGTTAGTGGACTGAATAGCACCATTTGTGCTAAACACACAGTTTATCCTGAATTCACCTGGTAATTGTGATGACCACCAGTGTTAGCTAATTGGCTCTATCCAGAGGAAAAGCAAGGTTGTCATAGCTTTATGACAAGAGGTAGTTTTGCAACATGGAACAAGGTGCCTCCTAAAATTAGGTGCTAGCCTCCCAAGGAAATAGGGAGACAGGGGTGCTCTCTCCCTTGACGATTACATTTTAAATAGATGGCTCCCAGGTCCTTGAGAAAGACAGTTTTGGATCATAAAGCTGACAGAAGGCCTATCTAGTTTTCAAAAGGATTTATATATATATTTCAAAGAGATGAGAAACTACCTTACAATTACAAGTGTTCTAAAGTCAATGCTTTAAGAAAAAAGAAGGGAGGAAAATCTTTTATTTTCAACAGGGAGAATTAAGCTCCTTACTTTTAATTTGTATTTGTCCTTACAGTTGCTGATAATATTATTGTTGTTGTTATTTGAATGTGCTTTTTAGATTAGGAATATTACATTTTACTTTACTATATACTCAGTGAAAACAAAGTAAAACAAAACTGAAAGGAAACTAAAAAATGCTGGCCTTTGAGGTCTTTCCCAGCCTGGGCACGTTATCATTCAGATCTCACCTGGATGACACTCCCCAGTTTACTCCCCTCTTGCCACAGGGGAACATATGTCCAGACTCCATTCTGGCTGTTGTCTCTGCTTGGAACACCATCCCCCAGATGTGTGCAGTTTTATTTCTTGTCATTTTTCAAATGACACTTTCTTACTGAAGGTTACATTGACCACTCTATTTAAAATGATATATTCACCCTGGTCCTAGCACTCCCACCTAGAACTCCTTATTCCTCTCCTTGCTTTATTTTTATCGATAGCACTTATTACCTCTTAATAGACTAGAAACTTTACTATTTATTTTGTTTTTTGTCTTGTCTCCTCCCTCTCATTAGAAGGCAGGGTCAGGGGGACACAAGATTTTGTCTATTTTCTTCACTGCCTTGTCTCCAGGGCTGAGTAAGCTCTCAATAATATTTTGGAATGGATGAAAAAATCGATATATATATATATATATATATATATATATATACTGACATTTTCATCGACTTTTCATTATGTACATAGGTTGTTTCATATAGAAGTGTTTTCACTGTTATGTAGCCAAATCTATCAATCTTTTCTTTTATGGTGTCTGAGTTTCAAGTCTTCCTTAGAAAAGTTTTTCCAACATCATAAGATTACCCATCGTAAGAAAGAAAAAAGGCTGTCATGGAAAACTGATAAAACCTGAATGAAGTCTGATGATTAGTTAACCATTAGTTGGTATTAGCGTACCAATACTTTGGCAATTTGTTTTGACTAATGTACCATGGTAATATAAGATGTTAACAGTAGAGGAAATCGGGTTTATAGTTTAGAGGCATCCTCTGTATTGTTTGCATCTTTTCTGTAAATTTAAAAGTATCCTAAACTAAGAAGTTTATTTAAAGATGTTACCTTTTCTCTGATCATGTTTACAGTTTTGATTTCAGTTTTGGATTTTAAGACTCTACTGGAATGGGGGCACGTGGAAGGCTTAGCTCAGTGGGTTGAGTGTCTGACTCTTGATTGTGGGTCAGGTCACAATTCCAGGGTCGTGGGATGGAGCCCTGCATTGGGCCCCATGCTGAGCTTGGAGCCTGTTTAAGATCCTCTCTCTCCTTCTCCTCCTCTGCCCCTCTTCCCTGCTCACATTTTCTCTCAAAATTAAAAATTAAAAAAAAATAGTTTAATAGACTACACTGGAATGACTTTCTCGTTGTTCTTATACTGTGTGAAGTAGAAGACATTTTTCTTTTTCCCTTTTGGATAGGCAGTTGTTATTGTTTGAAATGCTGTACATAACATGTATTCATTAAGGGAAGTACATTCTTTTTTCTAAAAATATTTGAATTATTCTCATACATTTATTCATTTAGGTTAATTTTATAATTGGGTCAGTCATGAAGTTTTATAGAAATTAATTTATAGAAATCAAAATTGTTATTTTGATTGAGATTATATATGTACAGGATATATATTTTTGGTAAAATCTTACTGCATTAAATTAATACCCTTAATGTCCCTTATATATACAAAGACATTACAATCGACAATAAAAAAGAGTACGCAAAGTACATGAACAGGAAAGTTAACAGATGAGAAATCAAAAGATCAATGGCATACAAAATTTATATAAGAGATTTCAAGCTGAAGAATCATCAATAAAATACAAATTAAAAAAGAGTCAGCACTGTTTTTTTCTCAGGTGGAAAGATTAAAATGAGCAATAATGCCTGGCTCTTGCAAAGATGTAGTTAAATAGGGTCTCATATACTGTTGGCAAGAAAGTAAATTTTGCAGTCTTTCCGGAAAACAAATTGGTAGTTTCTTTCAAATTCTCAACATTTTGAATACTCATTTATCAAGTATATCTACTTCTAAAGATCCCTCAAAGGAAATAATCAAGCAAAATATAAATTATAAAAACATGTCCTACGATACTGCTTTATATGAGTGAAGATAACCTAGTTTTACGTTAGGGCATGGGGAATAAAATTGGTTATATATGTACAGTGGAATCTCTCTCTATATATACAGTTCCTTACCATAATAAGCTGACAAGAATAGGCTTAGTAGGCGTGCCATGAGGTTTATTTGTAAATGAGGGAGAAACATCATATATAGATTTTTAAAGGACTGAAATAAGGATGGATTTTTATTTTTTATTTATTTTTATTTTTAAATTTTTTAAATGTTTATTTACTTTTGAGAGAGAGAGAGACAGAGAGAGATCATGAGTGGGGGAGGGGCAGCGAGAGACAGAGACATGGAATCTGAAGCAGGTTCTGGCTCCTGCTGAGCTATCAGCACAGAGTCCAATGCGGGGCTCAAACTCACAAGTGGTGAGATCATGACCTGAGCCAAAGTCGGAGGCTTAACCAACTGAGCCACCCAGGCGCCCCAAGGATAGATTTTTAAAAAGGCAAATTTGCCTGTGCTCTCTAAAACAGAATCTCTTTTCCCCTTTTGGGCAAGCTGAATGACCTAAAGCTATCCAAGAGAGCTATTTGTCTTTGAGCAAACTAACAGTTATCAGGAAAGAAAATTTCAATTATTTGTGGCTTTTCTAAGAAACCTTGTGATTCAGACATGGAATATAAATGATCTATTTGGATCTGTTGGTTGTGGGTGTCCTTCCATGGACACCCACACTTCGGCTAGTTCTCCAGGTCTATACCACTCCCTGTTAATGATGTCTCAGTCTCCCCTTTAGGTCAACCTCTGATTCCAGTGATCTTGAGCTGACCCAGAGAACTTCAGTTCTTTTTCAGTGCCCCACTATCAAGGGGAGGTAATGTTGGGATAACAACTACTTAGCAGGTAGTTCACCTGGGTATCAGATAGTAGAGAAGCAAGAAGTATAGGGACAACAAAAGAAGTGTTGGAACCCACTTCATAGCCAGTATTCTAGTTGAGCTAGGCCTAACTGGAGAGTAGTTCCATGGGTTAGTTTGGTCAATCTTAGATGACCAAGTGCCCCCCACCCCCCCTTTTTTTAGTTGCCTGATTGAGTTCCTTTCCTTGGAGTGTTCACCCAGTCACAACAGACAACACTGTGTCACAACTGTACACAGTCTGTATTGGCTGGCCAATAAGTGGTCACGAACACATCTATTATACAAGACTTCTTTAATCAATGAGTTTATGCTGGTCTGGCACTTAGAGTTTGAGCCATTTCATTTCCTATCTGGTTGGTAATCAGGAATATACTTCAGCTCATATATTTTTATTCATGAATTCTTATCCATAGTAGAAATGTTTTTGTAATATGGGGAAGTTAAAAATCTCAGAGCCCTTTTTTGAATTAATATATTGGGCTCTTAATGCATGATGAGCAACAGGGGTAGGTGACGGCTGGGTGGCAGTGGTAGTTCAATTGTGTATGCATGAGAGGGCCATCTGTTAATGCAAGAATATTCCTGGCGGTACACACGAAGGGGAATAAAGTATTGTTTATGATAACAGGTGAGTAACAGCTACTTATTGGACTTAATTTAGTCTCATTGTGGAGGACCATTACCTTAGATGAAACTAAATAGATCATGTGCTAATTTAGAAATAACTTTTTTCATAAAATAACTGGAATATAACCATTCTTATCTCTGATGTTTCTTAAGCCCCTTTTGCAGCTCTGGGGGATATCAGTACCAGCAGTAAATTGTACAGGACTAAGGTCCAATGAAAATGTATCAGGGTTGGGAGGGGCCAAGATAGCAGAAAGCATGGAAGGTTTTTTTTTCATCTCTCATCCCTGAAATGCAGCCAGATCAACACTAAACCATCTTGCACACCTAGAAAACTAATTTGAGGATTAACACGACAATCTGCACAACCTGAGCCACAGAACTCAGCAGGTACGCAGCACAAAGAGGTGAACTGGGGGAGAGAAAAGCTGTCAGAGGGCAAGGAGCTGTTTTTACTCATGGAGAGAGGATGGAGAAAGGATGGAGACGGGTGGGGGAGATTATGAGAAAGCATTCCCCTCAACCGAAAGCAGCTGGAGAGAAAAGAAAGAGTATGCAAGGGACTGAACAAAAAAGGGAGAAAGGAGAAAGAAGGTTCAAATTCCATTAAGACTCAATAAACAGGGGGAGTGCAGAGTCTGAAACTCTGCAGCTTGATACCTGGAGGTGCTCTGGTGGGAAGGGCAAATCCCCATGAGCAGAGAGTGAGGTCCTCAGGGTCCTTGGGCCACACAAGGAGAGGTGGTTCCACTGCTGGGAGGACATTTGGTAGAGGCTGTGCAACCACGCCACAGGTAAAGATCCCAGCGGACCCTGGAAAACAACCACATTTGCTGGTGTTGGAACAAGGATGTTAAGTGGAAAGCCTGGTGCCAGATGTGTGTGGTGATTTACCCTAATTCTCGAGACACTGCTGCTACATGATCACGTGAACTTTTTCTGGGGCGGGCTGGCACCCAGCCACAGTCTCTGGGCACCGGTAGCAGCACGGTCCTGTGAATGTTCCTGGGGGCTGGCGGGCACCTGGTCATTGCTCGGTGAGACCCCCCCCCCCCCAACAGAGGGTCAGAACGGGTCAGAGCCGCAGTCCCAGAGAAGTGAGGGGTTGGGAAACACAGCTGCATTTGAGATAAAACTCAGGAGGGAGGTGCCACCTGGTAGCCTGACGATTTGGTCACAGACAGTGTAAAAGCGGTGAGTGGACAGAAGCTGGAGACAAAGGAGGGGTGCATGATTGCCAGTAGGGAAGAACACAGAGTTCTGATACTAGAGACTGGGTAGCTGGGTGACACCATTTTCACCCCTCCTGTGCATGTGCATACATGCTCACGTGCACCACAGCAATCCTCTCCATTAAGCTGAGCAGCGCCATCTAGTGGAGAACAGACCATTACACTAAGCTCAGCCCAACTGGATCAACGGCACTATTGAGGAGGAACACCACAAGTCTCTCTGCCTGGTTAGCTTACTGACTATAAAGTCCTTCATAGTTTGACTTCTACGGGAAACTGAAGTAATTTCAATTGTATTTCTGTCTGTTTGCTGGTCCATCTATTAATTTTTTTCTTTCTTTTCTTTTCTTATTCTTGAACACAGAAAGAGAAAAAAATTATTTTTATTTTCAATTTTTTATTAAAAATATTTTCTTTAATTTTTTTCTACTATAGTTTTTACTTTTTGTAAATTTTTCAAATTCTAGTTTACTTCTATCATTTCATATTATTCTATTTCATTGCATTCATTTTTTTCAAATTTTCAAACGTTTTCCTTTTTTGTCTTTCTTTTCTTTTCTTTTCTTTTCTTTCTTTCTTTTCTGATTTATATTTCCCTTTTTTCTCTAATCTATCAAGCTCCTTTCAACAACCAGACCAAAACACATCCAGGACTTAGCATCTTTTAGTGATTTTTTTGTGCTGTTTTTACTTTTTTAATTTTAATTGTTTTACCTTATTAATTCCTTTTCTTCCTTCAAAATGATGAAATGGAGGAATTCACCCAAAAAGGAAGAACAACAAGAAATGGCAGCCAGGGACTTAATCAACACAGATACAGCAAGATGTCTGAACCAGAATTTAGAATTATGATAATAAGAATGCTAGCGGGGGTTGAAAATAGATTAGAATTCCTTTATGTGGAGATAAAAGAAGTAAAATCTAGTAATGATGAAATAAAAAATGCTACAACTGAGCTGCAATCTTGAATGAATGCCATGGTGGCAAGGATGGATGTGGCAGAGCCACAAATCAGTGATATAGAGGATAAACTAACTTATGGAGAACAATGAAGTAGAAAAAGGAAGGAACCTAAGGCAAAAGAGCACAATTTAAGAATTAGAAAACTCATCAACTCATTAAAAAGAGACAACATCAGAATCACAGGAGTCCCAGAAGATGAAGAGAGAGAAAAAGGGGTAGAAATGTCATGTGAGCAAATCATAGCAGAAAACTTTCCTAACCTGGGGAAAGACACAGACATAAAAATCCAGGAAGCACAGAGGAGTCCCATTAGATTCAACAAAAACTGGCCATCAACAAGGCATATCATAGTCAAGTTCACAAAATACTCAGGCAAGGAAGGAATCATGAAAGCAGCAAGGGAAGAAAAATCCTTAACCTACAAGGGAAGACAGATCAGGTTTGTAGCAGATGTATCCACAGAAACTTGGCAGACCACAAAAGAGTGACAGGATATATTCAATGTGCTGAATCAGAAAAATATGCAGCCAGGAATTCTTTATCCAGAAAGGCAGTCATTCAAAATAGGAGGAGAGATAAAAAGTTTCCCAGACCAAAATTAAAAGAATTTGTGACCACTAAACCAGCCCTGCAAGAAAATTTAATGCAGACTCTCTGAGGGGAGAAAACAAAACAAAACAAAAAACAAAAAAACAAAAAAGACCAAAAGCAACAAAGACTAGAAAGGGCCAGAGAACAACACCAGAAACTCCAACTCTACAAGCAACATAATGGCAATAAATTCATATCTTTCAGTACTCATTCTAAACATCAATGGGCTAAATGCTCCAATCAAAAGACATAGGGTAACGGAATGGATAAGAAAACAAGATCCATCTATATGCTGTTTACAAGAGACCCACTTTAGACCTAAAGACACCTTCAGATTGAAAGTAAAGGGATGGGGAACCATCTATCATGCTAATGATTGCCAAAAGAAAGCTGGAGTGGCCATACTTACATCACACAATCCAGACTTTAAAATAAAGACTATCACAAGAGATGAAGAAGGGCATTATATCATATTTAAGGGGTCTATCCACCAAGAAGGCCTAATAATTGTAAACATTTATACTCCAAATGTGAGAGCACCCAATTATATAAATCAGTTAATCACAAACATAAAGAAACTCATTGATAATAATGCCATAATAGTAGGGGACTTCAACACCCCACTTACAGCAAGGGACAGATCATCTAAACAGAAAATCAACAAGAAAGCAATGACTTTGAACGACACACTGAATCAGATGGACTTAACAGATATATTCAGAACATTTCATCCTAAAGCAGCGGAATACACATTCTTCTCCAGTGCACATAGAATGTTTTTCAGAATAGATCACATACTGGGACACAATTGGCTCTCAAAAAATACAAAAAGATCGAGATCATACTATGCATATTTTCAGATCACAACACTATGAAACTCGAAATCAACCACAAGAAAAAATGTGGAAAGTTAACAAGTACTTGGAGACTAAAGATCATCCTACTAAAGAATGAATGGGCTAAATAAGAAGTTAAAGAGGAAATTAAAAAGTACATGGAAGCCAATGAAAATGATAACACCACAGCCCCAAGCGTCTGGGGCACAGCAAAGGCAGTCATAAGAGGAAAGTATATAGCAATCCAGGCCTTTCTAAAAAGGAAGAAAAGTCTCAGATATGCAACCTAACCTTACACCTTAAAGAGCAGGAAAAAGAACAGCAAATAAAACCAAAGCCAGCAGAAAGCAGGAAATACTAAAAATTAGAGCAGAAATCATTGCTATCGAAACCAAAACACCAGTAGAACAGATCAATGAAACCAGAAGCTGGTTCTTGAAAGAATTAACAAAATTGATAAATCCCTAGCCAGTTTTATCAAAAAGAAAAAGGAAAGGACCCAAATAAATAAAATCAAGAATGAAAGAGGAGAGATCACAACCAACACAGCAGAAATACAAATAATAATAAGAGAATATTATGAGCAATTATACATCAATAAAATTGGCAATCTGGAGGAAATGGACAAATTCCTAGAAACACATAAACTACCCAAAACTGAAACAGGAAGAAATAGAAAATTTGAACAGATGCATAACCATAGAGAAATTGAATTAGTAAACAAAAATCTCCCAAAAAACAACAGTCCATGGCCAGATGGCTTTCCAGGGGAATTCTACCAAACATTTAAAGAAGAGTTAACCCTATTCTCTTGAAGCAGTTCCAAAAAGTAGAAATGGAATGGAAGTAGAAATGGAAAGAAAACTTTCAAACTCTTTTATAAAGCCACCATTACCTTGATTCCAAAACCTGACAAAGACCCCACTAAAAAGGAGAACTACAGAACAATATCCCTGATGAACATGGATGCTAAAATCCTAAACCAGAGGATTCAACCTCTGGTTGGATAGCCAGCCAGATCCAATAATACATCAAAAAAAATTATTCACCACGACCAAGTGGGGTTCATATCTGGGATGCAGGGCTGGTTCAATATCCACAAAACAATCAGTGGGATTCATCACATCAATAAAAGAAAGGACAAGAACCACATGATCCTCTCAATAGATGCAGAGTAAGAATTTGACAAAATACAGCATGTTTTCTTGATAAAAACCCTCAAGAAAGTAGGATTAGAAGGATCATACCTCAAGATTATAAAAGCCATATAAGATTGACCCAACGCCAATATCATCTTCATTGGGGAAAAACAGTTTCCCCTTAAGGTCAGGAACAAGACAGGGATGTCCACTCTTGCCACTGTTATTCAACATAATATTGGAAGTCTTAGTTTCAGCAATCAGACAACACAAAGGAATAAAAGGCATCCAAATCGACCAGGAAGAGGTCAAACATTCTTTCTTCCCAGATGACATGATACTCTTTATGGAAAACTGAAACAATTCCACCAAAAAACTGCTAGAACTGATCGATGAATTTAGCAAAGTGGCAGGATATAAAATCAATGCACAGAAATCAGTTGCATTCCTATACACCAATAATGAAGCGACAGAAAGAGAAATGAAGGAATCGATCCCATTTACAGTTGTACCAAAAGCCATAAAATACTTAGGAATAAATCTAACCAAAGAGGTGAAAAATCTATACACTGAAAATTATAGAAAGCTTATGAAAGAAATTGAAGAAGACACAAAAAATACAAAAATATTCCATTCTCCTGGATAGGAAGAACAAATATTATTAAAATGTCAATACCACCCAAAGTAATTTACATATTCAATGTAATCCCTATCAAAATAACACCAACATTCTTCACAGAGCTAGAACAAACAATCCTAAAGTTTGTATGGAATCAGAAAAGATCCTGATAGCCAAAGCAATCTTGAAAAAGAAAACCAAAGCAGGAGGCATCACAATCCCAGACTTAAAGCTGTATTACAAAGCTGTAATCATCAAGACAGTATGGTACTGGCACAAGAACAGACACTCAGATCAATGGAACAGAATAGAGAACCCAGAAATGCACCCACAAACATATGGCCAACTAGTCTTTGACAAAGCAGGAAAGAATATTCAGTGGAATAAAGACAGTCTCTTCAGCAAATGGTGCTGGGAAAACTGGACAGTGACATGCAGAAGAATGAACCTGGACCACTTTCTTACACCACATACAAAAATAAACTCAAAATGCATGAAAGACCTAAACGTAAGACAGGAAGCCATCAAAATCCTCGAGGAGAAAGTAGGCAAAAATCTCTTTGGCCTTGGCTGCAGCAACTTCTTATTCAACACGTCTCTGGAGGAAAGGGAAACAAAAGCAAACATGAACTATTGGGACCTCATCAAAATACAAAGCTTCTGCACAGCGAAGGAAACAATCAACAAAACTAACAGGCAACCAATGGAATGGGAGAAGATATTTGGAAACGACATATCAGATAAAGGGCTAGTATCCAAAATCTATAAAGAACTTATCAAGCTCAACACCCAAAAAACAAATAATCAGTGAAGAAATAGGCAAAAGACATGCATAGACACTTTTCCAAAGAAGACATCCAGATGGCCAACTGGCACATGAAAAAATGCTCAACATCACTCATCATCAGGGAAAATACAAATCAAAAACACAATGAGATACCCCCTTACACCTGTCAGAATGGCTAACATTAACAACTCAGGCAACAACAGATGTTGGCAAGTATGTGGAAAAAGAGGATCTCTTTTGCATTGCTGGTGGGAATGCAAACTGGTGCAGCCACTCTGGAAAACAGTATCAAGGTTCCTCAAGAAATTAAAAATAGAACTACACTATGACCCAGCAATTTCACTACTGGGTATTTCACTACTAGGTATTTATCCAAGGGATACAGGTATGCTGTTTTTAAGGGGCACATGCATCCCAATAGTTATAGCAGCACTATAAACAATAGTCAAATTATGGAAAGAGCCCAAATGTCCATCGATGGATGAATGGATAAAGAAGATGTGGTATATATACACAATGGAGTATTACTTGGCAACCAAAAAGAAAGAAATCTTGCCATTTGCAACTATGTGGATGGAACTAGAGGGTATTATGTTAAGCAAAATTAGTCAGAGAAAGACAAATATATGACTTCACTCATATGAAGTCTTTAAGATACAAAACAGATGAACATTAGGGAAGGGATGCAAAAATAATATAAAAACAGGGAAGGGGACAAAACACATGAGACTCAGAAATACAGAGAACAAACAGAGTGTTGCTGGAGGGGTTGTGGGAGGGGGGATCGGCTAAATGGGGAAGGGGCATTAAAGAATCTACTCCTGAAATCATTGTTGCACTATATGCTAACCAACTTGGATGTAAATTTAAAAGGAAATAAATTATAAAAATAAAACAAAATATAGATTATTTGAAAAAAAATGTATCAGGGTTAATAATATTCCTGTGCTGAATATATAAGGGAATGTGATCATTAGTTTTGGGGTGAAAAGTAGTGCCATTTGGACTTCTGGGTATGACCAAAAGATCCTTAATAGAAGGATCTGGGGCTGAATGACAAATCCAGCAGGTCGAAAAGTTGTCAACCACTGACTTCAGAAGGCAAATTAAAGAGTTCAAAGTCTTTACAGGAACAAAGACAATTAAGACAATAGCTGAAAAAAACAGGGGAAGAGAATCATAACATCCTCTCTTGAACCAACATAAAGAAGAGGGGCAGCAGTAAGAGAAGAGAAATTAAATGTAAGTCCTTTGTCCTAAGCATGCACTTTGATTTAAAAGTCTTTGGATGAACCTGTCTATAATCCACTCTTGTAGCAGCTAGTTCTTATTTTAGTGAACCTTGGTGTTGGACCCCTGGAGAGAATAGACTCCCAGGTTGTAGAATTCTAAGCGATATTTATATTAGGAAACAAGAATCTGCGATTGAACGACTTGAGTGTAAGCTCAGGATCTGTGGTAAAAATAGAAAAAATACCTGAAGTGGTCCCTTTAAGGCAGACTTTTATTTCTCTTTCAATATATTCTCCCTCCTTATTTGTTATCATTCAGGGGTATGTCTGGGGATACTTAGAAGTACAGCTTGCACCTCTTGGGCATATGACTGTGATATTAATTTTTGTTAGAACCTTGAAAGGTCAGAATTGAGCAAGGTAGAATGTGTCAGAGGTTGAGTCAATACGAGTCTCTTAGTTTTTTTTCCTGTAATAATTACATATGGTGAGAGTTTAAGGGAATTTTTTGGTGTAAATCATGGTTTCTTTAGGGTAGAGTTAGAACTTCAGGCCAAGATAGATTAAACTCTTTGCAGACTTTGACAGTTCTCTTTTATCAAAAAAAATTATCACACAGTAAAATTGACTTCTTTTATTTTTGTGCATAGTTCTATTAATTTTGACATATGTATAGACTCATGAAACCATCAGCACCATCAGGATG
Organism: Panthera uncia; assembly: GCF_023721935.1. Lineage (NCBI taxonomy): Eukaryota > Metazoa > Chordata > Mammalia > Carnivora > Felidae > Panthera > Panthera uncia. Next base: position 89,555,842 of record NW_026057578.1, read on the forward strand.
CAGGACAGTTCTGCCACTCCAAAACATTCCCTCATGGCCTCTCTTTATAGTCACATCCCTGACCCACCTCACCCCTGGCAACCACTATAGATCTCTCTTTTTGAAAATGTCATATAAATGAAATCATACAATATGTAACCTTTAAAATTGGCTTAACTCAGCATAATGCCTTTGAGATTCATCAAAGTTATGTGTCAATAGTCCATTCCTTTTTCTTGTTAGCCAGCATTTTGTAGTATGGATGTACCAAAGTTTGTTTATCTTTTCACCTATTGAACGACATTTGGATCATGTCCAGTTTGGGGCAATTATGAATAAAGTTGGTATAGAAGTTTATATACAGGTGTTTTTCTTGTTAGAAACTGGAGGAAAGGCTATCCTTATTATAAAGTGGCAAATAATTCATCTGCATTCTGTTGTATTTTGTGAACAGTAGAACTTGTAAATGATGAACTTGAACATTTAGCTGAGGAAATTTCTAAGCAAAGTGTCAAAAGTATGGCGTGGTTTCTCTTTGCTGGAGAGAGATAAATTGAAGAAGGAATTGTTAAGCAAAAAGAAATAAAGAATATAAAGATTTGGAAAATTCGCAGCCTATCCATGTTGCAAAATGTAAGAAAGTATGCTCTGCAGAGAACATCAAGGGTATGGTAGACACACATTTGCTAAAAAGATAACAGGTATGATGCATAGATTCAATCAACCATCTCAGCAGAAGCTAGGAATAGAGATGAGTTTATCCAGGAAAGATCTGTGGAGGATCCTCTTTTCTGAAGGCTTGGACCCTTGTTGAGTTGGAGACCAACAAGGGTTTTACAAATGTTATAGGAGCAGAAATGCTGCCAGTTTAGATTGAAGGGGACCAAGACAGGATGAAATAAAGGAAGGTGGCTGCTGGATTTCTGGGATTCTACAAGATAGGCCAATAGAGCTATTTGTCTGTGAATATGGGTTATCCATCAAGAAAAGGGAAGAATGACACTGAAGGTGGTTTAGAGGTCAGCAAGGTGCACCATGGGTACAGAGGGAACAGACCTGGGTCGGGTGGGGGGAGGATGCTGTCTTCTCTTCAGTTCCTGAGATCTTTATACTTTACTTTATATATACTTTATACTTTATACGAAGAAGTGTATTTTCAGAGTGGCTGTACCATCTTGCTTTCTCAAAAGCAATGCATGAGGTTCCAGTACCTCTGTGCTCTTGCTTCTACTTGGTATGGTCACTATTTTTAAAAATTTAGCCATTCCAGGAAGGGTGCTATGATGTCTCATTATGGTTTTAATTTGCATTTCCCTAACGGCTAATGATGTTGAACATCTTTTCATGTATTTATCCTTATATCTTCCCTAGTAAATGTTCAGTTTCTTTGCCAATTTTTAAATTGAGTTATTTCTGTATTGTTGGGTTTTGAGAATTATTTATATATTCTACAGACAAGTCTTTTGTCAGATATATGAGTTGCAGATATTTTCTCCCAGACCGTAGCTTGTTTTCATGCTCTTAATAGGGTTTAATAGGCTTTTGAAGCACAAAAGTTTTTAATTTTGATGAAGTCCTGAGCTCTTGGAGAGAACTGTTACAATGTCTTTTGGCTGGAATTAGCCAGGAGTAAAATTTAGGGCAACTAATTTTACATTTGATTAGAGAGTTCAGTTCTCAGTTTTACTTGCCCACATAATCTCTGCCTTCTGTCTGACACACAGACACACACACACACACACACACACACACACACACACACAAAGTTGTTTTAATCTTCCACACTAGGTTGATGCTACAACATAGCATATTGCCAAACTAAATGGTTACTATCTCCTCGGTAACATACATGAAATTGCAATCAAATTTAATTGGTAATATCACCAGCTTTTCCATCCATTTGACTTCTTATCAGAATAGTTTTTAAATGCCTTTTTTGACAACAGATAATGTTGACTGGGTGTCCTCTTTGCTCAGCTACCACAGTCTATTCTATTTCCAAAGCTGGTGCTCATTTGATTTTGAGGGGGCAAAATCCCGAAGGAATGCTTCCATACTCCAGCGCAAAGCAGATGGTTAGCGGCATGCTTGTGGAAGGTGTACACTCACATTTCTTATTCCCTTGTCAAAATTTTTTCCTTTTGGCCTCAGAAATTCCATTTAATATGTTTCTGTGGATTTCCATTCTAATATATTTCACATGTGGCAGACTCCTCCTAGAATGATTCCTGTCCATATTCTCTCTGTTGCACTTGCTGTTATTGATTCTTCTCCCCTAAGCTCACTTAGATATTGTGGTGAGCAATGGCCAAGGTTTTATTACTGAGAGAAAATTTAGTAATTAACATGAGATGAAATCACAGGATCCAAAGTGTTCTTCATTATATAGGAAGTATCTTTCTAGGAGATACATTAAAACAATTTACTCATGTCATTTGTGTAGCATACAGGTGATCACCATATCATTTAAACAGAACTTCATGTTCTACCCAGAACACATCTTAGGATTTGCTCTACTTCCCATGGTGGTTGGACTAAAGGCTATTTTTTTAAAATGTAAATCCAAGTTAGGTAACATACATTATAATAATGATTTCAGGAATGGAGTTTAGTGATTCATGACTTAGGTGTAACACCCAGTGCTCTCCTCAACAAGTGTCCTCCTTAATGTCCATATCCTACTTAGCCCATCCCCCCACCCAACACTCTGCCAGCCAACTCTCAGTTTGTTCTCCGTATTTAAGTCTCTTATGGTTTGTGTCCCTCTCTGTGTTTATCTTATTTTGCTTCTCCAGAGGCTATTGTTGAGACCAAATGGTCAACAATACTTCTTTAATGGATGAAGAATGGTAAATAAACCTCTTAATTTAGGTAACCATATAATTAATTCCATTAGGTAGCATAATGACAAAGTTGAGGTTTGAGGTTTAGCCCATTTGAGAATCAAAGAGTGTTATTCTCCTGCTATGTGAATAAGCCCCCCCCCCTTCCCCACAAATGGTCTTCATGAGATGGATGGTATTTCACTAACTCCTGTGTTTACAAGAATCTTAGGATGTCAGAACTGGTTGGTTTATTCAAGATTCCCTTATCCTCCTTCCTACATTTTATAGGTAACAAATAGACACTAAATTCCCAAAGGCCCTAAATACTCCCTTGACCAGGGTTTATGCAGCTTTCTCTGCTTGAGCAGTCATGGCACTCAGGTTCCCTGGTTCCTGGTCCCTTTATTCACAGGGTGAGTTGCAAACTGCCACTCTCATGATTTAAGAAAAAAATGCTTTATCTTCAGTGCTGAAGAAATTCTACTCTAAGAGACATGACTGTTGTATAAAGTAGAAAAAACTTAAATTTGCCGAATTGTTATTATTTCAGTCCCTCTGCTTGGTCTCTTTAAATAACTCCAATCTCTTTCAGGTAAATATTCAACCTGTCAGATTTCTTCCTCCTCTCCCTGCTTCTCACAGCAAAGCCCCTGGATTTTAGTGGGAGTGGAGGAGGGCTTTCCCTAGGCTTAGGTGGCTGGGGCAGGGAGCCCCGGAGTTGTGTGCAGGAGCCCTTAGACTGTCATCTTTAGAGTGGAGGCAGGTCTGTTTTTGTTCCTCTTTTGAAGTCTCCTGGGTTCCACTGTTACCAACTGGCCTTTGTGGACACTACTTGGATACCAGCTACTAGAGCTATGGTTCTCAGACATTTGCCTGCTGTCACAGAAACATCTTTGCCCAAATCCCACTGCCCTCTCAGCACCTTTGTGGCTCTGCACTGGGGTTCCTGGGAACTTCTGGATCCACTGCAGGCTGCTCCAAAGTCATGGGGAACCACAGCATTGTCTTGGGCCATCTATATAGGCTCCATCCCTCCATCCACGTCATGGGATGAAGCAACAAACAGCATATGGTGCTTCCCCTGGGGGCTTGAAGCTACTCCCATCTATAGCCAGTGGGCTGCTGGGCCTGATTTCCCCATGCTTATTTGAGCGCTCTTATCATGAACCCCATGAGGGTTTGTAGTTAATCACATTTCCCTGCTGTTTCCCTTTCTCCTTTCCATGTCTTCTGGCCTGGAAGGCTGGGCTAACACCCTTTCATTATAGCAGATGCTTTCCCTTACAGAATATCCTGAGTTTAAAAATAATCCTATTCTATATGTCAAAACCTGAAAGCTACTTTTTATTTCCTTCAAATTCCTGCTGTGATAATCCTCATCCTCCTGGGGCCTCTGGAATAAAAAGGGGAATGTTACAGGCCAGGAAAAGCCAAAGAAAACAATTTAATATATTTATAAAAATAATATTCCCACTTCAATAATTCAGTCAGTTATTTCACTAGTATTTATTGATTTCTTGCCATGTGTCAGATATTAGGAAAGTAGAGAAAAAAAAGACACAGTGTGTGGCAAAAAGGGAGAGGAAACAACTAATGACAATACTAGATACTGCCAAAATAGGATCTTATAGAAAGGACAATGAAGACAGAAAAAGTTTATGTCTATGTGCCTCAAGAGAGTCATAGGAGGCTTCTTGGAGGAGGTGACACTTCTATGAATATGCATTCTTGGATGTTTGCCATTGGTAACAAGAGAATGAGAGAGAGTGTTGTAGATCCATTCAAACTGATCCTTACCAACTGTAGTAATGACAGAACAGTAGACAACAATAGTTTACATTATATAACCTCTACCAGCAACAAAGTGGTACAAAAGTGATTTGCACAGGGGCGCCTGGGCGGCTCAGTCAGTTGTGTGTCTGACTCTTGATAGCAGCTCAGGTCATGATCTCTCGGTCATGACATCGAGCCCCCCGTTAGGCTCTGCACTGACAACGCAGAGCCTACTTGGGATTCTTTTTCTCCCTCTCTGTCTGCCCTGCCTCTGCTCATGCTCTCTCTCTCTCTCTCTCTCTCTCTCTCTCTTAAAATAACTAAATAAACATTAAAACAAGTGATTTGCACAACACAAAGATCAGATCTTAGTGATCTGTAGGACTGCACATATCCTTTAGGTCAGTGTTACCCTAAAAATATAAGGCAAAGAGACATTCATTCATTCATTCATTCCATAACTATTTATTAAGTACCTACTATGTGCTAGGTACAGAAGATACAGAATGAAGAAGAAAGACAAGGTCCCATCTCAGTCTCTGTCAGCTTGCATTCTAGAGAGGGATAGTGGTAAATAAATCAATGGGAAGGATGGATCTTCATCCATCCTTACGAAGAAGGGAAACAGGACTGTGTGCTACATCGTGTTGGGGGTGGGGAGACATGCATATAACTTAAGCTTGATTTCAGTAATAATAATAATAAACCAACATGACCAGGACCTAGATATGCTATTAAAAAATATGGGCACCTGGTTGGCTCAGTCAATTAGGCCTCCAACTTTGGCTCAGGTCATGATCTCATGGTTCGTGAGTTTGAGCCCTGCATGGGGCTCCGTGCTGACAGCTTGGAGCCTGGAGCCTGTCTGCTTCAGATTCTGTGTCTCCCTCTCTCTCTCTCTCTGCCCCTCCCTGCTCCTACTATGTCTCTCTCTCTCTCTCAAAAATAAATAAACATTTAAAACAAAATATATGGGATGGGAAGAGTGAACTCAAGAGGGCCAGAGGATGTTTGCTCAAGGGAAATTTTCACTTTCTGAGATTAGCATTTATCTTGAAACTCTGAGGTTTCTTTCTTTTCATGGATACTGTAGGGAAAACCACTGGCAACTTTAGTGAAACAATAGCCTGAATCTGCAGTTGTGTAACGATGGGAGATGCTCCCCCTGGGAGAGGGCAAACTCTACAGCTGATCCTGATCTGTCTTGGGAAATTTTTTTCTGTGATGTTGATTTCAGGAGGATGCTGATTTCCCTTTCCCCATTCTGAAAGGTGTGGGCATATATAATTCCCTTAATTCCTTTTTGAACAGCTGAGAAGTTCTAGGTTTAGTGTCAATGCAGTCTTTCCTGAAGGTTGGGGGAAGATGAAACAAGAGATTCAACAAAGACAGTACCATGCAATACAAAATTCTGGCTGTCTGGTGTACCTGGCTCCTGAGTCTTTCTGCTGTCCTGTCTCACTCCCAGGTGCCACTCCACCTGCCTCCCAGCCCTCTTCAGTGGGTTAGCAGCAGCTCTCTCGTGCATGCCTCCCAGGTGTGCCTCCCAATTTGCCGAACTTCACGAAGTGCCAGACCCAGACAGCAACAGCAAGACACCTGGAGAAACAGAAATCCCATCTTCCGTCCTAAGTGTGCTTCCCAGACTCTGGTTTTCTCTCCCATGCTTTCTCTCCCACTTCCCAGACAAACTGTCACTCCGTGAAGGAAATTCCACCCTCTCCCCAACTACCTGCAGAAGTGTTGTCTTATAAGGTTAGAAAAAAAAAATCATATGCAAATGACAATTCAACATTTTCCCAAAATATAAGGGGTAATAAGGTGGATTACAGGATGTGCTTGTAACCATGCCTGAAAAGTACTGTGGACACTCAATTAATTTTTATTTTATTTCTAAAAACTGAGATATAGTTAATATACCATAACCCACTCTTTTTAAAGTGCATGATTCAATATTTTTTAGTAGATTCAAATTGTTGTGCAATCATCACTGCTAATTCCAGAGCATTTCTTCACCTTAAAAAAGGAACTCATTAGCATATGCATTCCGGTCACGCTCTGTGTCCCCCGACCCCCAACCACTAGTCTACCTTCTGTCTTTGCGGATTTATCTATCTTGCACGTTTCACATGCGTGGCTTTTGAAGGAGGTCGCTGAGAGGACGTGACCTCTGGCTGACCCTGCAGCTGGACCCGGGCAATCACAGGCTCCTAATTCCTCCCCTGTCCCTGGAATGTGCATTCAGCCTAGTCTTCCCACACCTGACGGAGCCCATTCTCCTTGAGAGAGTGAAGTGTTGTTGAGACGGACTTCTGGACTGTCCGCTGACTAGTGAGCAGCACCCGGCAACGGCGGGCTTCTCATTGCCCCCTTGGTCCTTGGACAGTGCATTCTACTTGCCTTCCGCACAGAAGATACAAGGATACAGTCCTGAGATGCTAACGTATTGTTGCGACCATGTCGAGGGTATGCAGGTTTCATCCTGTTAAGGCCTCTCGATAAACTTTAAAGATTCCCCAGGACAAATGCACAGGTCTACTCGTCTTGCCGCTGCTTAACACAAGCCTCAAAAGTAAGTTCCTTTGCTTTATTAACACCCTCCCACCCTGTGGCCTCGTCAGTGTTCTAGGGCTGGTTTCAGATTTCACCCCCCCAAGCTCCTGTGATGGCATCTTACACTCAGTATATGTCCTTTTGTTTCCGGCTTTTTTCACATAGCATAAGTTTTCGGCTCATCCATGATATAGGGTGTTTTCGTGACTTTTTATGGCAGCATAATATTCCAGTATACGGCAAGGGGTGCGTGGGTGGCTCAGTTGGTTAGGCGTCTGACTTCCCTGACTTCCGCTCAGGTCAGGAGCTCCTGGTTCCAGAGTTGTAGCACCGCCTAGGGCTCTGTGTTGACAGCTCAGAGCCTGGAGTTTGCTTTCGGTTCTGTGTCTCCTTCTCTCTCGGCCCCTCCCCTGCTCGCTCTTTCTCTCTCTCTCTCTCAAAATAAATACACATTACATAAAAGAAAATTAAAAAAATTCCATTGTATGACTACACATTTGTTTATACATTTTGAAAAATCCATTCATCTGCTGATGGACATTTGGGTTGTTTACACTGTTTGCAGTTGTGAATAATGTTGCTATGAACAGTCATGTGCAAGTTTGGGTGCACATTTGTTTTCAATTCTCTTGAGTGTACATCTGTACATACGAGTGGAGTTCTTGGGTCATATGCTAACATGTACAACTCTTTTGAGGAACTGCTAAAGAGTTTTCCGATGTGGCTGCACCATGGTACATTCCTATGAGTGGTGTCTGAGGATTCTGATTTCTCTACATTCTTACCAACTCTTGTGATTATCCATCTTTTTGATTACAACCGTCTTAGTGGATATGAAGTGGTGTCACAATGTGGTTTTGATTTTCATTTTCCATCAGTACTAGAATGTTGAGCATCTTTTCATGTGTTTATTGGCCATTTTTGTATCTTTTTGGAGAAACATCTATTCAGATCAGTTGCCAATTTTTAAATTGGGTTATTTGTCTTTAAATTGCTGAGTTGTAATAATTCTTTGCATATTCTGACTACTAGACCCTTATCAGATACGTGATTTGCAAATATGTCTCTCATTCTGTGGGTTGTCTTTTCCCTTTCTTGATAGTGTCCTTTGAAGCACAAAGATCTTAATTTTGATGAAGTCCAATTTCTGTATTTTTTTTCCCTTGGTTGCTTGTGCTTTAGGTGTCATAACTAAGAAACTACTGCCTAATCCCAGGTCTTAAAGATCTACATTTATGTTTCCTTCTAAGAGTTTTCAAAGAATAAGGAGTAATTTTTTTGGACAAAAAGTGAGGAAGAAATTTCCATACAGAGGAATGGCAGGTGAAAGTCACAGAATTTTGAGTGGCTTTGATTTTTAGAAGGAAGAGGGAGCTGGGGCACAGCCTACCATTTTCTTATATAGTGTTTAATTTTTGCACAAGTTGTCATTTTTTACTTTCTACCAGCAAAATGTGTATGTTTTATTTCATAATGTGTTTTAAGAGGCCTGGACAGACTGCTTTTTTTGAACACAAAGTGTTATCTATTAGCTTAATGTTGCCTGTACCCTGGTTAGTTCTACCACATACGTTGCCAATAATAATGAGGGAGAAAAAAAACCAGAGGAAGAGTTCATTTAATTTTTATTGATCGTCTTATATCTCAAGAATTTCATCAAGCAAAGTGACAACATACATAGAAAGTCTGTGCTGAAAGTCTTAGCTGAGCGAACAAGAATGAATCAGCACAGTAAATAAAAAAATTTTTTTTCTTGGCCTGATACCTCAAGGTCATTGTTAAAAAACACAAGTACTCTTGTGTAGTGGTTGTTAAATCTGGCTGCATCGTAGAAACATCTGCAGAGATTTTCAAAAATACAGATCCTTAGGCCCCATTCCAGACCTGGTGAATCAGAATGTCAAGTTTTTTGTTTTTTTGTGTGTTTTATTAAAACATGTCCAGTGATTCTCATATTTAGCCAGGTTGGGGGACCATTGCCTTGCTCCACAGCTGTCCAGCTTGTGTTGATGGCGCTTCAAGCCAAATTAATACAAATAAGAATGAATGAAAGAATATTATTTTCTAGAAAAATGCTACACTGTATTAGAAATACAGTATTAGAAACACTGTATTAGAAATTAGTGTAGAAAATAAGAAATATTTTCTTAATCAATTAGCAAAGGTACAGGAGGAGGGAATTTAGAGAGTTAATGAAGCAAATCCATTACATTCACTTGGCTGCAAAGAAAAAAAGCCACGATCACAACATTATCTACAGAAATCAGTCTCTCAAAGTCCATAAATTTATGATGATTGCAGCTAATGATCATAACCCAATAATGAAATCAGCCATAACACTGAGGCCCTTTACAAGATTAACAAAAAATGCATTTGTTTGGACTCTGAGCATATTACCATTTTACTGAATAGGCTAAAGTCAATGGAAGAATAATCAGGAATCAGTTTTATTTTTCTCCCATCACTGTCTTTTAGGCATTCTCTGCTAAATTTTCCTTCTCTACCCCCCAGACAGAAACTGGTAGAAGTCTTAGCTTTTCAATCACTGTTATGGGCATGAAAAAGTCCAGTTCACATTCAGTTCAAATTCTCTCTTCTCAGCCAGGCCTGACCTGTGATGTAGAGGACTTGGGGCGTGCAGGAAGGGAGGTTTGGTCAGTTTTATCCTTAATTACCAATTGTTCCTGCTTCTAGCTTCTCTAAGGTAAGGGTAGGGCGCCAGGGAACTCTAGGTAAATTGATAAATATTTTAATCTTGTAGCCATTTATTATAAAATATTTCAGAAAGAAGGCACGAAGAAAATTTCAACACCTATGTACAACTCTCCAGCTTAAGAAATACAGCATTACCACTCTAGACCCACAAGCCCTTATTTGAAACCTTTGGGGTAACATATGTTTTAAAGTTTGGATTATTTCAAATTATGGAAAGGCTCATACTGTCTAAATACCACATATAATATAACACTTCCAGTGAGGTCTGGGATGTACCCCTGGTTAAATACATTAATATTTCCACCACCTAAATGTTTGCCTATTTAGCCTAAGTGGGATAACTTCAGGCTTTAAATTCTCATGTGAAGTCAGGTCAGGATTTTTTTTTTCTTCCTCCAAATGAGTTTAGGATTTTGCAATTGCAGCAAAGTCTCTGGATCTATATAATGAAAGCACTCTGTCTATGTATTCCTCTCTGGTCCCCTTTCTTTTCACTGCAATGGGACATGTCTCCCACCCTGAAGTAGAAGTTTATAATTCTCAGGTGTTCCTTTCCAACTTCACTATATATGCTTGTCTCCTCCCTATTGTTTTGTGTTTTAATAATTGGGGAGGCAAGTTTTCATATGACAAGTGTTATTATCTGGAAATGTGGTGGCCTGTCATGCTCAGTGTCCAAATGCAGGCTCTTAGGTTTGTTTGCTTCTTCCCTCCACCCCCTAGTTTTATTGAGATATAATTTCTATGTAACATTGCATCAGTTTTACGTGTACAACATAATGACTTAATATATGTATATATTGAAAAATGAGTACTACACTGTTTACTTAACATCTGTCACTTCACGTGGTTACAATTTTTTTTCTTGTGATGAAAACTTTTAAAATTTACTGTCTTAGCAACTTTCAATCATACAATATGGTATGGTTAACTATAGGATCATGCTGTACATTATATCCTCAACTTATTTGTATTATAACTGAAAGTCTGTACCTTTTGACCACCTTCACTCATTTCCCGCACTCTTCACCCCTCACCTCTGACAACCACCAATCTGTTCTCTGTTTCTATGAGTTTGTTTTTTTTAGTTTCCATGTAAGATATCATACAACATTTGTCTTTCTCTGTCTGACTTATTTCACTTAAATTCATGTCCTCGATTCTTTAGTTTTGTGGGGCATATTTGTGGGGGTTCTTTGGATAACCTCCATGAGGAATTCCCCAGTGTGTTCTTTTCTTTCAAGGGAGATGCATTCTCTGATCTCATGCACTCGCACCTTCTTATCCCTGATCAGGATCATTCTAGATACATGATGTGGTTTTCTTATTTTTAATGATTCCAAGGGGTTAAAATGACAACACTCTTCTTCAGCTTATACTGGTAGTGACTTATTTACTTACTAATATTTATTGAGTGTGATAAGTCAGCTGTTTCCTGTTTGGATGGCTGAAGAAGATAATAACTGTTTGGTTAAATTTAAAATTACCCAGATAATATTCAAAACATTCCATTTTCTTATATAATTTTGATATTATATTTATTGAAGTGTAGTTTACATATAGCAAAATTTATCCTGTAAAAAATGTAGAGTTATATGAATCTTGGCGATGAATATCACGTAACCACCACCATCATCAAGAAATAGAAATGTCAATCATCTTAAAAAGTTCACTCATGTCCCTGAATAGTTAATCCCTTCCTACACTCCCAGGCTCTGCCAACCACTGATTTTATTTCTGTCCTTGTAGCTTGTCTTTCCTAGAATGTCATATGAAGAAGATGTAGTCTATGTAGTCTTTGTGGCTGTCTTCTTTCATTTAGCATAATGAGTTTAAGATTCATCCATGTTGATGATATATCATGCTTTTTGTTGTTGTAGCTGTTGTACTACATTTATTCGTTTGCCAGTTGATGGACATTTGGGTTATATCTGGCTTTGGGCAATTGTGAATAAGGATTCTATAGATAGTGGTGTGTACGTATTTGTGTGGAAATATATTTTCATTCTTCTTGAGTAGTACTTAGTAGTATAGAATTCTAATTACTTCATATCTTCACCATTCCTTAGTATTATAAATTTAAAAAATTTTGGGCGCCTGGATGGCTCAGTCGGTTAAGCGGCCAACTTCAGCTCAGGTCATGATCTCGCGGTCCATGAGTTCGAGTCCCGCGTCGGGCTCTGTGCTGACAGCTCAGAGCCTGGAGCCTGTTTCAGATTCTGTGTCTCCCTCTCTCTGACCCTCCCCCATTCATGCTCTGTCTCTCTCTGTCTCAAAAATAAATAAACGTAAAAAAAAAATTTTAGCCCTTCCTGTAGATTTGTAGTGCTATTTCATTGAGGCTTTCATTTGCATGCCTCTAATGACTACTGAGGTGGAAAATTTTCTTTGGTGACATGTCTTTTCATATCTTTTGTACATTTTAAAAATTGAGCTTTTTACTATCCTAGTTTTGGCGGTCACCTCTTTTCCCTATCTTCTGCCAAAAGTGAAATGCTTCTTTTATTGTATTGGTCCTTGGAAAGACCCTTTGGAAGTTAATTTATTTGGTTGCCTTACAACTTCAGCTTTCTAATGACCTCAAGAAGAGTTATGACTTTGTAGACTATCTGGATTTTTCTCACCATGAGGGTAGGAGTGTTGGACGATTATTGCTTTGTATATCCAAAGTAGAAGTGGCACCCTGTCATGTAATAAGTGTTTTCAATGATCAGATTGGTTTTAAACCTAATTATTATGTTACAGCACCACAAAATACATAGCAAGATATAGATTTTTTAATTTAGCAGGTGTCTTCAAACTGTCAATCAGTGTGTTTTAACAGTCAGATATGGTACTTGCAACATGATACTTGTAAAAGTAATTGTTGACCGTATCAATTAAAAAGTTTAAGCATACCCCCATATGTCAAATTCTGTTCTTAAATAAAGTCTCAGGGCCACAAACTCAAACATCATCAACATAAGTTAATAACGTGCAAGCTGTAAGAGATTAGAGAGTAGTGGAAAGCATGTCAACTTGTACAGTTCATGCTCTAAGTAAAGGAACTTAAATTATTTAAAAAAATATTGTATGGCAACAAAACATGCTTGTAGGTCAAATGTGGCATATTGGTCATCAGTTTTCTACTTCTGATCTACACAATATATTTTAAAAGGACTTAAAAATACTATTGCCTCTTTCAATTCATTGAACCACATATTTTTGTTTTCTTATATGAATACAGCACTGAGGTGTTTCCAGATCCTACTAATGAGAAGCAATCTCTTATTTATTTATGTAGTCATTTAATGCATGTTGAGCACCTGCTTTCTACAACATTAAAACTTAGAAATTAAACTACAGAAGTAGGAAAATAATTGATATGGAAAAACTGTTGTAGAACTTCTCATAAGGGAAAAAATATCTCGATGGGCCAGGTATGAAAGAGAGAACATTCTCCTTCTACCTCTGGGCATATATATTTCTCAATCTTGAGCTTTTATATATACAGTGTTGTAATTCTCTTCTTTTTTTCAGTAAGTAGGACTTCTAATAGACTTCTAGTAGACCAATTTGTGTCCTATGATGGTAACCAATCTCTTTTCTGTGTCTTGTTCCCATTGAGGCTGTCCATGAGACTAGAGCCAGGAATGTGGCAAATATGTTATGGAGAAAGTAGAAAGCCTAAGGCTCACTCATTCTGCCTTCAAAGAGAGGGAAATTGGAGGGAGACAGGCAGCTGTAGAATTAAGGTCAATTTTTAGTTTCCTGGAAAGAGGAACTTAAAACTTTAGAAAAGTTGTGAGAACATTTCTAGTGGGCATAGGCAGAGGCTGTAAACCTCCATGAGAAGCTGGGCTCACAGACATTTCCATCACAATGATGGACAGTAATACCTCATCTTTGGTGGGAGGTGGCTGAGAGTCCTGGTGACTCATCAGAACTTGGCATTAAGATGAGGAGACCATGTGCAGGAACTTTGAGATTGAAGGCAAATGTTCAGTCACAGACTTCAAACCCTAATTACTGAATGAGTCCAGTTGTCTTTCTGTGGACACTTCTAGAAAGAGTGTCAGTCCATGAGCTTGCTAGCAGAGATTAGGTAGGATACAGGACGCTTAGTACATCTGAGCGTTCTTTTTTCCACCATTCTTCCCTCTGCCATGAGAACTTCTTAACTTCCCTCTTATGTTTAGACAACATCTTGGAGAAGTGAAATGGGAAGGGTAAAATCTGGAGTGTTGAACATTTTAAAACATACAAAATAGGACTGAATTTCAGATTATATTAATCAAGAAAAAAATGTATGTATTGGGGGTTGCAGGGAAGAGTGGGGAGGGGGGAGAGAGAGAGAAGGTGGTGGGGGAAGGTGTGAATTTAAATCTTCTTTTTTCCAAAGAAGATAAGTAAGAAGAGATATACTATTACTCATTTATTTTTTTTAATTAAAGTGTACAAATGCTCAAAGCTCATTAGATAACAGTTTGGAAAATACAGTGTGGCACAGATTTGAAAGTTATCAGATATTCATCTCTCTGCTTCCTGGATAATGGAAACCCTCTTTTGTCTGTTCTTTGTTTTTAGTTTTCAACAACCTAAAGGACTCATAAGAAACACACAAACACACACACATGTGTATATACTTACATATTCATGAAAAATTGCCAGTGAAGGATACAAAGCAGCAGGTACAAGAAGACATAAATTTATATTAGAGATGTCCAGAATACCCATATACACACACAGATTCTAGAATCCTCTCTAGGTCTCAAGGTTGTACTTCATCTCTAGCTCACAAACCACTAAAATATTATGATCTCAGAGAAGCCACAGTTTCATTCAAGTAGGAATCTTTTATACTCCTCTGGTTACATAGCTGAAAGTAGGCTATGTGAACATGTTCAATAGCAGAAACTGAGACAGTATAACAGAAGCCAGGTGCAAACCACCCATCTGTACATTTTCTTTCTTCTTTCTTTTAAATATTTTTATTTATTTTTGAGACAGACAGAGCATGAGAGGGAGAGGGACAGAGAGGGAGACACAGAATCCAAAGCAGGCTCCAGGCTCCGAACTGTCTGCACAGAGCCTGACACAGGGCTTGAACCCATGAACTGTGAGATCATGACCTGAGCCAATGTTGGATACTTAAACAACTGAGTCACCCAGGCACCCCATTTTCTATATGAGATATTGGCAAGCTGTCACAGACTTCATTCTCATTATATTTTTGATAACTCCATTAGTACAAAATTATGTTAATCTCTATTCTATTCTATTCTATTCTATTCTATTCTATTCTATTCTCACCCATCTTATCTCATCCTATTGATCCCATCCATCCCATCCCATTCAGTCCTATCTCCTCTCATCCAATCCCATCTCATCTAATTCCACGTCATCCCATCCGATCCCATCCCATCCCGTCCCTTCCATTCCATCCATCTTATCCCATTCTATTCCAGTTTGACCAAGAATCAGTAGGATGGCTGCAGACATCCCTGGAAATGAACATAGGGTTTTGATAGAGCAGTTGAAAATTACAATGTAATTATACACTGTGGTTAGTATTTTCCATCAAGTTTGGACAATTCTAAACCATTATCTCCTCCCATGTTTCTTTTGCTCATTTTGTCTATTCTCTTTTCTGAGACTTCAATTTTACATGTTAGACCTTTTCACTATGTTCCATATGTCTTTTTTTCTGTATTTTTTTGTACTTTAGCTTGTAGATTTTGTATATATACAAAATATATATATATATCTTAATACATAATTATACATATATAATTTATATATATTTTATACATATATAATTTATATATATCTTATAAATATATATACACATATATATCTTACATATGTGTAATTACATATGTAAGATATATATGCTATTAAGTGGCTATTTTCTCATTCATATTTCCTTTCATCTTTTTCTCTGGTGGATATCATCTGCTGTGATACCCATCTATTAAATTTTTAGTTTTATTTTTTCTTATAGAATTTTTGTTTAATTTTCAATATAAATACTTAGTCTTGTCAACTTTTCTCCATTATTGAACATATTAATCCCAGGTGCTTTTAAATACTTATCTGTTATGCCAATAATTGAGTCATCTATGAATCTGATTCTATTGTCCATTTCTTTCTTTCTGTTCTTGTAGTTTTTGGTTGAATGTCATACATTGTGTAGATGTTCCGGATGATATTAACTTCCTCCAACGTAGTCACCCTTCCCTCTCATAGGCAGATAGACAAGGGATACATCATATCAATCTACTCAGGCATTGAGCTGACTCAAGGCTGAGTTGCATCTCTTGCAAGTGTCCATTTATTGCCAGTTTGCTTCTGTTCTTATTCTCTAGTCATCCAGAAATTTCACTTTAACTCCTCCTCCTCAGTGGGTTCTGAACTCCAAATTTTTATGTCCTCAGATCTGGGATGTGACTTCTGAAAACTTTTTCTCTGCTCTTCAACAGCTTTCTTCTTAGCCTCTTTCCCTGTTCATTTTAAGAATCTGCCAGTGTTGGAAGAGAAAGCCACCAAGTGTCAGGTTGCCTGCTCAGAGATTACTTTTTCATGAAGCTCTTGGCCTCTGAAGTCGTGGCTGTCTTGTCAGCCACGACTCTAATTTTGCTCTTTAGTTCTGTGGAATCGACAAAAGTTCTGAAAGATTCTATGCCTTGTAGCCACACATTTATTTTTGGGTTCTCTTCTGCTTTATGATTATTATGATTATATTATTATTATTATTTTCTATTAAACATCCAAAAAACCTAAAGGGTGAGGAGAGTCATACAATGTCTCACCATCTCTAAAGTCTCCTTTTTTTGTGTGTGATTTTGACTTTTTATGGCCTGATTGTCTCAATAGTTCTTTTATAACTTGAAACAGATTTGTTTACTTATTTTATTTACTTTTTAGAATTTTATCTAGCTTTTCTCAAGGGAACATAAGTTTGCCTTAAGGAAATCCATTATAGCCAGAAACAGAAATCAATTAAATGTTTTCTTTTTCTTTTTCAAAATTTTTAAAATGTTTTATTTATTTTTGAGAGAGAGAGAGAGAGAGAGAGAGAGAGAATGAATGAGCAGGGGAGGGGCAGAGAGAGAGGGAGACAGAATCCACTAATCAGGCTCCAGGCTCTGAGCTGTCAGCACAGAGCCCAACGTGGGTCTCGAGCCCATGAACCACAAGATCATGACCTGGGCTGAAGCTGGACCAGCTGAGCCACCCAGGCGCCCCTAATGCAATGTTTTCTTTATTTTTTTTCTCATTTACCAGCAAGAGGTTAGAATTTGGGTGGGAAAAATAAAGAAATTGCTAGGTTGAATTTAGACTAAATAAAGAAATTCTATGTTTTCCCTATAGTAAGATTATAGTGTTATTTGAATTTATGTGTACTGAACGTAATTGTTATAATGTGGTATGTGCAAATTTCTTATAATACAAGTGATACATACTGTGTAAAAATTGTATAATACCTAAAATTTTAAAAAATAAAAACATCTCACAGAGCATCCTTATCAGAATTATCAGCTGTTAAGATGTTAGTGTATATCCCTATATTCTTTTTGCTTTGTGTGATGGTCTTACATTGTACAAATTATGTCCTATACAATTAATAGTTTTCAATGGAAAAGGACAGGAAATGTTGCTGGGTAAATGTTATTGGTAATATTCCAGTTAAAAAATACCCATAATGAATCAGGCACTCATTAACAACTTTTAAATAGGCAGAAATATTTTTTCTTTCATTAAAAAATAGCCCCTATTCTGTATCTTTTATTTCAGCAACTGTTAGCAACTACTCAGTGATTGAACATGGCCAGAGAGTGTGAATGAACTGTGGGATGATGGCCATAGCTAAAGAAAATTATTGTCTAATATTTTTAAAGGAGAAGAATACAAGTAAGAAAAACACACCTAAGAGAGTAATGGAACCATTTCACCCTTGATTAAAAATTAAGTAAATGAATATATGTTAAAGAACTATTTAAATAAAGCCTTAAAAGTAAATAGTCTTCAAATTGAGATTAGAATTAAAGATGCATATGACATAATTTGCTAAATTATTAGAGAAAATACAGGTAAAATTAAATAAATGAAAGATAAAAAAGAGCAAAAATGTATTAAAATGTCAGAAGTGGGACCAAATATAATGTAACAATAGGTAAAAATAGGAACAACTCATCTATTAAAATAACATCTCTTTGCTCAAAAAACAAAATCTATCTATATCTTCCTCACAGAAGAGAATATATTTACAACAAAATGACACAGACTGTTTATAATAAATGCTTGCCAAAAGTAAGTTTGGTAAATGCAAGTAAACACATTCAAACATGTAAGATAAACTTTGCAGAAAAAGTATTAAACAGGATAGTGAATATTATTTTATAATACAGAGTAAAAATCATAATAAATGAAGCATCATGAAACTTTATTCCCCAGATAAGATCACACTGAAACAGAGAAAGCAAAAAATGTGCATGCAAGGATAATTTGACAGAAATACAGTAACTGGGGATACACTAAAACTTCTTTCTGAGTCATTGCCAAATAGAGTAGACAAAAATTAATCTGGATGTAGAGTATATAAAAAATGTTGGAAGCTAGAACACAATGGAACAAATGCCTTCAAGTCATTTTTAATATATAATTGTCTACCTAGTCATCAAACTACCAGGTAAAATAAGGTCGTTTTCATATACTCAAACACTCAACACATTTCCCTTTCAGGCTTTTTTTTTTTTTTTTTTTTGGTCAGGAAGCTACTAATGTATGTGCTTCTGCAAAATGACAGGAAAATCCAATAGAGTTGACTTAATGAATACATCAAACTGTGGACTCTATGAGACACATTTTCTGAGTTCTTATGTCATATATAGAAAAAGACCCTATTTTTGAGTTACAAAGTGAGTCTTAGTAAGATTTCCAGGTCAGAAATTGTAAAAATCACATTCCCTAAGCATAAAATAATAAAATTACAAATACTTAAGGTCACAAATAATTAAAGAAGTGTCAGTTAAAGAATTTTAAAACTTTTGAAATTTAAAATATAAACAGAAAATTTCACAAATAACTCTCAGTTCAAAGAGAAAATCAAAACTTTATTTATAGACTGTTTAGTCTGTATGACACACATAATACATATAGTCTTAAATGCTTGTATTATTAGAACGAAAATAAATAAACCAGACTTTTTACTAAAGAAGTTATGAAAATGGCAATATAATAACTTTAGGAAAAGTGAAGAAAATAAGTTGATTTAAACTAAAGATAGCTAGGAAATGGAATAAAACAAACAATAAATATTACATGAATTTAATTTAAGACCTAGTTATTTAAAACATCTAATAAAAATATAAACCTCTGCCAGAGCTCATTAAAAATGGGGGATAAATGTACCCTAGGAATATAAAACAGGAATATAATATACAAAAATAGTGGAATTTCAAAAACTGTAACACAAGGCTATATACAGTGCTTATAGTAAATACTCAAAATGGTTGAAGAGATGGAAAATTTCCTAGGCAAATATTAATGAATAGAATTGAATCAAAAGCATAAAATCTAAACGTAGAAATGAAACAGAGTGAAGGAATTGTTAATGTATCTAGCCACATAAAAGGCATTAGCCTAAATGATATAATGGGCAATTTATAGCAAACATTCAAAGAAAAGTTACTTCTCATAGTATTTAAATGTTTATCTATTTTTGAGGGAGAGAGGGTGGGAGGAGAAGAGGGGCAGAGGGAGAGAGACAGAGGATCGAAGTGAACCCAGTGTGGGGCTCGAACTCACAAACTGTGAAATCATGACCTGAGAGGAAGTTGGCTCCACCAACTGAGCCACCCAGCCGCCCCTCTCATAGTATCAACAGATTCTGGGAGATTTCAGGCTACTTATTTCTACTGCTCAGTAGATTTCAACTACTTAATTGAACATATGCATTTGTATCTTCTCCCTCTCCAAATTCCATCACCATAATGTATAGGGATAATAGTGAAAATAAAAAAGGAGGAGAGGGAATGGAGAAAGGGAATGGCAGAAAGAACAGTAGCGGAAGGTATGAGAAATGTCAGCCTGTATTTAGAAGATGGAGCATGGCTGCTGAGGGGAAACTGTCTTGGTGGAGCAGAGGAAAGCTGAAATCTCAAGACGCGACAAAAAAGGAGAAGGAAGAGATTTTCCGAGCAGAACTCAGGAAAAGACTCTGCATCCTGCAAAGCAGTAAAAAGTGTAGTGCTGAATACCCACTGATTGGTTGCAAGTCCGTGGAGTAATTACAGTGATTTCATACCCACATAACAGCCAGTAGCTAGCTACTCACTATCTGATTACTTCCTCAAGACAATACATCTTGTTCTAAGAAGAAATAGAAATAGCGGCACTCTGGACTCAGGCACACTGGGAATGGTGAAGCACTAAAGATGGATGGTGCACTAAACACAGGACAGGTGTGCGTTGCTGAGTTCTCCCACCTCCCCTTCCTCTGCTCTCACCCTCTTCCCTCCAGAGTTTCCAGGACGTACACACTCAGGGTCAGAGCTGCTCTTTGCTCTCAACACTGGAGAGTGGAGGATTATCCTTTGGAGACACTGAACAGTCCCAGAGAAAAGGCCTGAGAGTTTCTCAGTGAAAAATCTGGGATGTTACCTCACTGTAACATACCTCCTCAGATATTTGAGGAGTGCTTTTAACCTTAAAGACAGAGTACAAAATAAACAAACAAATGAAAGCCCAGATAAGGAAAATGACCTTAGAAGAAATAAAAAGCAAATCCGGGAGCAGAAGAAAAATGCACTGCCCTCTCAAAATATGAAACAGTCGTTAATATGCGCAGAGAGATAGGAGAAAAAAATTACATGATAAAATATGGCAGATGTTATATGAAAGGGACCATTAGAATGTAGGCGCTTTTGGAAATTTCAAATAGAGTAACCCCGTCAATTTATCTGAATGGTTGAAAGATAAGGCCAGGGATTTTCATAAAAATTAGAACACAAAGACAAAGAAATTGACCACGGGATGGGAGAAACAAAATTTGTGAATGAATGCATAAAGTCCAACATCCAAATAAAAGGCAGTTTAAGAAGAGACGACTGAGACAACAGAAGAGGAAAGTATCAAAGCAATAATGTGGGGAAACTTCCCTGAAGTGAAGGATCCAAGTCTGCAGATAGTAAGGACCCATCTGTCCAGTTCAGAGAATGAAAAAAGCACATCCTGAGCCATGTCATTATGACACTTTAGAACACCAGTTGTGAAGAGCAAAATCTTAGGCTCCTCTGAAAAGAAAAACAGTCATCTATAAATAAATGGTTGTCAGATGACACTGGAATTTTCAAGAAAAAGAACTGGATGCTTTAGAATACTGTTAAGCAAAATTTTCACATTTGAGTGAAAATTATTTTTAGTGGATGATTGTACGCACAGCCTACTAATCCATTGGTAAGACATAGTTAAAGAAAAGATCTCTCATGTATTTTTTAAAAGAAGATATTGAGTTCTTTAGCAAAATGATGGGAAAAACAAGACAGAAGAAGAAAATACAAGATAAGAAATTGCGCAGTAATCAGAGACGAGTAAAGAAGGAAGTCCGCGGATGACACCTGTTCACCAGGCCTACGAACAAATACATCATGGGTCTGGATTTAAGCACTGGGAAAAATTGGTAGGTCAATGGATGCATTTTAAAAAGTTAGTGAAAAACACAGAAAATACTACACAAATGAAAAAAACAGTTAATTGATACCAGGAGAAATTGTATTAGAAAATAAGCATGATCATAGACCACTCTGTGTCAGTTATACATCATATGCAACCATAAACTATTTACGTAACCATATGTTACATTGCAAATAATGTTATGTAGCAAAATGGTTGCTCAGAGGACTGCTTTATTTCATTAGAAGACTTTCACTAATTTTCTCTGTATTTTAATTACATTCATGCATTATTTAATAAAGATAAAAAATAACTTGAAAGAGGGAAATGAATACAAAGTGTTTTAGAGCATCGAAGATGTTGGAAAAAATCCTAACTCCTTTTAGGAAATAACCTATCAGTTAAAGACCTAAAGATAATAATACAAAATAGAAGATCTCAGCTATAAATGTAAGAGTCTAACATAAATCTCAGCTATAGATGTAAGAGTCATAGGCAGAATATAAAGAAATAAAATTCACAAAGTAGTAATCAACAATGACCAAGCTGAGTTTAGTCCAGGAAGCAAGGAGGGATTAACATTATGAAAAAAAATGCACACAGGCTCTTCCTAGTAGGCACTGGATAAAATTTAACACTATTGTTGTTTGAAAGGAAAATCTTAGTATACTAGGAAAAGAATATTGCATTGATATGCCAAGAACATCTGAAATAATCACTCAATATCATCCTTAACAATGACACCCTGGAAGAAGTACCTAAAATTAGGCAGAGATGATTATGATTATCTCTATTGTTCTGGACATTTTGAGTAAAACAAGAAGGCAAAGAAAGACATAAATGGTGTAAATATTGAGAAGATAGCAAATTATTTTATGTGCAAATGATATGTTTGTCTACCTGGAAAACACATGAAAATAAATTGTAAGGCTGTTAGAATTTCTAAGAGAGTTTATTTACACGGTTTGTTATAAAATAAATATACAAAGGTAATAACTTTCACACTAATAATAACTAGTTAAAAATTATAATCAGTGTAAAATACCTTAAGTACAATAGCAAAATTTAAAAACAGTTAAGAATAAACTTAAAAGAAACATGGAGGAATTATTTAAAGATATCTACCAAATTTTTCTGAAGGGTTATGTCTGGTTGTATGGGACAACAAAGACAACAAAATAACAGTGACTTAAAACACCAGTTCTCACACTTTGGCTTCAGCACCCTTTAGCCAGAAGTCATACAAGGGTTCTGGACTAGATAAATGTGAAGCATACTGTCTTACTTTCCTAGGGCTACAGTAGAAAATTACCACATTTACGAGTGTCATTTACAGAATAGAAATTGAAAGAAATTTAATAATTCATATCTGGATGATTTCCGAACATTCATCTATTGTACACTTGAGTATTTTTATGCAGTCATCTTATTTCTTTCTTTGAAATGATATCTCAATGCAAGTTTTTAATGTCTCCAGTTCAATATTTTGTTATGACTCCTGAGAAGAAGACACCCATCTGTTGGTCAAGTCTAGGGAAAGGGTGAAATCCAAGATTTTCCTGAGGGGAGACTGGAATGAGGGTGAGTTAGACTTTGTTCCTGGCCTTTCACCTTTCCAGCCCAAACACCTAGAAAGGTCTCCCTTTGACCATTTACCTTCTATAAAGTTGTTTTAGTTTTCACCTGGGTTTTATTTCGTATGAATGTGCGGGGTATAGGAGGAGGGAAGGGAGGTGCTGGGTCTATTGCCTATGAAGGCCCTCTCTTCGCTCTTTGAGCTTGTTCTGCTCCAAAATACACTCCGTCTATGCAGAGTGTATATGTAAAGGACAATATTCCTAGGTAACGGAGGATATTGAGGCGTCTGGACTGGTAACAGAATATGCCTAAAGCTTCACATGATCTCCTGCATCAGGTTTCTGTGCCAAACTTCTCCCTAGCTTTGCCTCCCTGGGTGACTGTCCAGCTGCCTGAGTCTTGAAGCCACTTGGTTTTGGCAGGAGTGTGTGACTCCCCCTCAACCCACTCCCCTTCCAAGAAATAAAAATAACACCAGGGCTCTCAGGCTGTCACCAGTTGGCAGTACCCCAGGGAAGCTCCTGTCTGTGATGTCGCATTCATTTCTGAACACTGGCATTGTACTTTGAAATGCCCAAACAAAATGCACAGAGAAACACTTGGTGAATGACAATGAAACCAGCAGCATTTATTTCTGTGCATGGCAGTCTCAGTTACGGTATTTTTAAAAACCTCTTTGCCAAAATTGGTTTAGGTTTCAAGACACGTTTCACCCTTAGTCAAATATAAAGGTCACTCAGTGAACAAAGGGGAGATTGTGTGTTCTTGGTGATCACAGATGAAGCTGGAAAGGCAGCCTCTTTCAAACAAAATGAGGTAGTAAGTGGAAAATGAAGGCGGCAGAATTCTATAGAGCAGCACTCAGCGACAAGGGATGCTGGCATTTTTTTCTTGACATAAACACAATAACACATGGAGAAAAGCCTATCAGATGAGAGTGACCCAGGTGCTGTATAAACAGATTTTCAGACAGGCAGTTGGAGCCCCTTGATATCTTTAGTGCTTCCCACTCCCTGCTACTTTATCCTTTGTCAGATTCAATGCAGCCTTCAAGGGCACTGGAGGCAGAAGAAAGAGAAAAATGTCGGGGGAAGGGAAAAGGGGAGGGGAGAAAACAGTTTGCTCTCTTCGCCTTTGTTAAAGAATAAAAGCACGCAACGTGTAAAAATCATTTACTCTCTATCCAACAGCGCCAACATGTTTGACACTGGTTTGCTGAGAGCTTATAGAAAAACTGTGTTACATTTTATTCACATAAAGGTTTTGAATTATATAAGGCTTCTTTGAGATGCGCTGTTGGGTATGATCTCAGTAGTGAAGCTTGGAGAAAAAAAAATACCCGGCAACTCTTAAATGTTCATATGAACCCTGAAGTGGGAAGAAGAGAAGAAATAGTAAAAACAAAAATATTTGCTTACTCTTACCGATGTAATTCACTTTTGTCAAAGAGAAAATAAATCATATAAAGGTCCAACTTTTTCCCAGTGCTCCCCCTCCACCCCTCCCACCCATTAGGCTAAGGGAAATGGTATCTGACTGTGATAATCAAATATAGCAGGATTCTAGAGATCTGTCCTGCAGATGATATATTTTGAATTATTTTCTCATGGAAAATACACATATATGTTTTTATTTTTAAATTTAATTTTAAAATTTATTATTTTTAAAGGTTTAATTCCAGTTTGTTAACATGCAGTGTTATATTAGTTTCAGGTGTACAATATAGTAACATGTATGTTTTTTAAAAATTTGTTTTTAACATTTATTCATTTTGAGAGACACAGAGCATGAGCGGGGGTGGGCAGAGAGAGAGGGAGACACAGAATTCAAAGCAGGCTCCAGGCTCTGAGCTGTTAGCACAGAGCCCAATGCGGGGGCTTGAGCCCACAAACTGCTAGATCATGACCTTAGCCTAAGTCAGCCACTTAACCAACTGAGCCACCCGAGCGCCCCACATGTATGCTTTTAATTGACAAATATATGTATTTGATTACAGTGAGATTAGAAAATACAGATGAAAGAAAAAATAAATACACGCATATCTAGCTCTAGATAGATGCTTATCTTAGAGATAAGCATGGTTAAAACGTTTCTACATTATTATTACATTTTATTGTTTATCTGCATATATATACATAATACATATATTCAAATATCATACGATGAAAATAGTTATTCTATTTATGCTATTTTGCAATCTGCTTTGT
Source organism: Panthera uncia (assembly GCF_023721935.1). Lineage (NCBI taxonomy): Eukaryota > Metazoa > Chordata > Mammalia > Carnivora > Felidae > Panthera > Panthera uncia. The sequence continues at coordinate 89,581,127 of NW_026057578.1, forward strand.
AAAATATGTGGTAAACTCATTTTTAATCATTTATCTACTACATCATTTTTAATAGTTACATAGTATTCCATTTTATGAATGGACCACAATATGTAAGAGAAACACTCTATATTTGATGTTCAATTGGTTTATGACTTTTTGTCATTTTTTTAAGTTTCTTTATTTACTTTGAGAGAGAGAGAGAGAGAATCCCAAGCAGGCTTCACACTGTTAGTGCAGAGCCCAATGCAGGGCTTGAACTCACGAACAGTAAGATCATGACCTGAGCCGAAATCCAGAGTTGGATGCTTAACCTACTGAGCCACCCAGGAATCCCTATCACTGTTAATAAGTCTGCAACAAATAACTTTATTTTCTTATGATAAAATTCCTAGAAGTTAATTGTTGGACGAAAAATAATATCTAATTGTTAGTAACATGTTTACCTATACATTCATAAGATTTAAAGATTTATCTTTATATTTAAAGTTTTACCAGAGTATATCTTTTTTTAAAATTTTTTATTAAAAAAATTTTTTTAATGTTTATTTATTTTTAAGACAGAGACAGAGTGTGAGCAGGGGAGGGGCAGAGATAGAGAGGGAGACACAGAATCTGAAACAGGCTCCAGGCTCTGAGCTGTCAGCACAGAGCCCGATGCAGGGCTCAAACCCATGAACTGTGAGATCATGACCTGAGCCGAAGTCGGACGCTTAACCGACTGAGCCACCCAGGTGCCCCTACCAGAGTATATCTTTGCTATTGACCTCATTTTCTTCTTTTAAAGTCCTAATATATATGCATATATGCACATGTACACATATAACATATATGAAGTCAATAGAAAAAAAGGCAGTAATTATATAACTTTTTATAACATGTATACACATATACTACTATATTCCTTCCTCTCTTCCTTTCTTTCTCTCTTTCTTCTTTCTAGAAAAAAATGTAATTTTATTCAGTATGTCTATCTCTATATCACTTTCAGTCTTTATTTCTCTTATCTCCAATAGAAGAAAAACAATAACTAAGCTATAAGAAAGAGATAAAAATTGAATTTCAAGGATATATTGAAAAATCTCATGAATGTATAAGTAAAAGGAAATAGGTTACCAGTGATCAAATAGCATTTTTTACACATCAAATTAACAAAAATCACTATTGAAGATTCAGGAAAACAAGTACGTATGTATGTACGTGTGTGTGTATATATATATATACATATATATATATGTATATATGTATATATATATATATATGTAAATCTATATTTTCTGGATATTTTATCATTTCCGCCATTGTTTCAATCTCTAAAATATCATAATAGCACTTTTCCAGATTCTCAGAGAACTTCTTGCAAGTATCCTTATCTTCTAATTTGCTGAGCCAGGTCCTATAACATTCAATTTTCTGTTTACGGCCTCATCTGAAGTATAAAATTCTGCATTCATGTTCTTCATTTCCAAACATTCCTAACTGATATCTAATTTTTTGAGTTCCATGGGTGCTTCCTCTTGTTCCATAGATAGAAAGTTCTTTGGAATGTGTATGAGAATATGAATTTGACATTTTCTAAAATTTCTCCTATTTCTTGCAGCTCTGTTTCTGAGGGAAAACATTCTAATTTCTTGAATTGGTCATTTGCCTTGGAACTGTTGAATCTTATTGTATATCCAATGATTTTCTTTTCCTTTTGCTTATTCTGACATAGTTTAGTATTTGGTTTTCAGTTTGATTACCTCTGCAATTGTGTGGGGTGCACTTTGAGGATTGCAGGTGCCGATGAAGGGAGACAGGTGATACTTAGACATAGCTCAGTTAGCCTTAGCCAGATCACATGACCTGGTTAGGAAGAGGGGAGAGGGGCTTGAAGTGCAGAGGGTGGTTGGAGGGACAGAGAACCACTTCTGTGTTGAATTATTACATTTCTGTGAGTGTCACAGACACCTGAAGTAAGTTAGCTGATCCAGTGCTCATGGTTCTCTAATCAGAATGGCTGTCAGCACTTGTGAGGAATCAGCATTGGTGGCTTTCTTTGTTACCTCCCTCTGTTTTCTGGGCAAGTTTTAGTCAGAAGCATCAAGGATGGATCCTGACCTTATGTTGTTTTTGGTACCTGTAACTAACGCTTAGATGGGCTCATATGACTTACATTTAAAAAATATATATACTTTTAATTTGGGGATATCTTTGCATTTACAAAAGTTGTAAAAATAGTAGTGAGTTCCTGTATACTCTTCACTTAGCTTCCCTTAATAAGTTTACATAACCACAGTACATTTGTCACAGCCAAGGAAATTGACATTGGCATAAAATATTGTTAACTAAATTATAGATTTTACTTGGATTTCATCAGTTTTCCCACTAATGTCCTTTTTGGGTTTCAGGATCTAATCCAGAATATCACACGACATTTAAATATAATTCAGTCTGACCCCCTAGCAGAGGCCACCAAACATTTTCTGCCTGTCACTCCCTTATGAGAAGTCACTTGAGCTTGATTTCCAAGTAGATGCTTCTGAAGTGAATTGTGGTTTGACCATCCCTTTTTATCACTTTAGTCCCTGCTTCTTTGTTGTAATAGAAATCTAAATTTCTTGAGACTGCGTAGGCCTTTCTCTACTTTCTAAGGATAATACAGATTATTTTGTTTCTGTTTCTGTTTCTCTCTGTTTTATTTCTTTGAGGATCTTCGACTCAGGACCTGTATCATCATCTTAAGCTAGAGGCACTAGACCTGTCTCTCAAATACTATTTTCATTTATGAGCACAGAATTAGTAATTTTGCAATGTACAAAATGAATCGTGTGCCTCGGAATCTGGAATGCAATCACTAGGTAACTTATTTCTCTTCACATCCAAATGTGCTGAGCTCAAATGAAAAATCATTCTCACAGAGAGACTGCACTACTGCAAAATCCATTCTGAAGGAAGGATTCTGAGGCTTCAAACCAAATCCCACTTTTGTTTGCCCAAATCTTCCAAGGCCCTGTCCTTGAAGGCACACATAGACTTTCTAGCATTTGATCATAATTCATCTACTCATGTATTACGTTGTAATATTCATGGGTGCCTCAAGTCTGATACCAAATACCTTTCTCCAACATTCACGTGGCTAAGTCTGGTGTTACATCCCTCTTGGTGGTTGTAATTCACGGAATCGGAGCAGATATATGTCCCACCATATGTTGCTTTTCACTATGTTTTTAGATAGGCACCTAATGTGGTCATCAATTTCTGCATGCACTCTCAGTGGATGGAATGTCCATTTTGAAATTGGACATGCATAGTCTGCCACATGCATCTGAATAGAAACCTAGCAAAAACACAGGCACCTACAGAACATCATGCTTTTTTGTATGGTCCCACACAAGGTGAGTACACTACCTATCACCTATCTATTCTGCTGTGGGTACAGGGCTTGATTTATGGTCAGCATTGTCCTAATTTTCTTTTCTTTCTCCTATCTGGGAATGAGTACTCTGACTTGTTACAACCCTTTGGACAAGGTCTCTTTATATTAAAAGTCTATTAAATTATAAACACATTAGATTCCCCAATCTGTTTTTTTTTTTCCTGCAGGAAAGACTAATGTGGTTTACAAATGAGAATTAATGTACAGATGAATCCCAGGGTACATACTGAACAGGGGTGCTGTCAGGCGATTATGAATGAATTTTTAATAAACTTGGCAGTGTCTCAGGATTGATTCGATTGGTGTTCATGCAGCATCCAGTAAGCATCATAGTACAAAATAGCAGTCCATAAAAATAAAAGAAAACCTAGCCTTTCCCCAAAGAACACATAAAGTTCCCAAGGATACAAAGAACCCTCCAGAATATCCCAGAGGAAAATATGAACTTAAGGGAATTGCCAGAATCCTGCTGTCACTCTTCTTTCAGGTGGGCTAAGAGTTGTACAAACCAACAGTCCCACCTGTTGGAACCTTGCATTTACATCCTACTGTTTTGTTTTGTTTTGTTTTGTTTTGTCTTGGCTGGTGGCATTTCTCACCCCCTGTCATCCAATGTTCTGTTACTGACCCCATTTCTCCTTTGGAGATATTCTTAGAGACTCTTTGAACATTTCTCATTCAATTCTTTTTTTTTAAGCAAATTGCATTTAGTGGAGCAAAGTGATTCCTGGACATGGTATTTTTCCCCCTGTGTAAGCATTATTTTTTTTTCTGGGTCTCTGGTCCTTTGAAGAAAGGAACCCTGTAAAGTTTAACATCCAAATTTCAGAAACATAGACAATTTTCCTCTCTAGAGGTTTTCAGGAATCAAAAGGGTAATAGCCAGAGACCATTCTAAGGATTCCTTGAAATGGAAGAATTCCTCTTTGGAATTCACCAACAGATCAGATGAAAGACAGAAGTCACTGGAGATGCTAAGGGTCTATATATAAATTACTACCATGATTCCAATTTCTTAGAGGGCTGTGGAGGAAAAAAAAACTTATCTCAATTTAACACTCTTGTAAATACTTTGAAAGATAAAATGGTAAATACTATAAAATGTAACTTTGGTAGTTTCAAGATGGTTGCAAATTATTTGCTACTCCTTCCATTTGAGAAGTGGAGTCAAATTCTCTTCCACTGTGGGCTGGCCTTAGTGATTTGCTTGATCAATAGAACATGACAGAAATGCTGTTCTGGGATGTCTGAGGCTGGGTCTTGAGAACCCTTGAAGTTCTGCCCAGGTATCCTGGAAGCCAAGTGTCTTCTATGAAATACCACTCTCTTGAGAGCACTGGGCTGTGAGAAATGGGAAGGCCATGGAACTGTGTGGAGATAGAGTAGCTGGGAGCTCTGAGACTCTAGATAAGTGAGTGAAAAACCCAGAGACTGGGCATGCAACTTCCAGCCCTTGTCACCCCAATGAATGCCATGTGGATCAGATGTGTACTGCCCGGATGAATCATTCCTGAATTCCCGAACAAAAAAAATTGCGACCAAAATAAAATGGCTTTGTTAAACTATCATCTACAAGTTTTATCACAGTTTTATCTATAGACCATAAACTGAAACAGTTAACCAAACCAAATAAAAAACCCAAAGAAGCTATGAGTAGATATTTAAGGCACTGAACTAAACAGATTAGTTGGACAATTTGTGTATATATATATATATATATATATATATATATATATATATTTTTTAATGCTGTTGCTCAGATCACTAAGGTTAAAAATGCAAAGCCTGGAAATCTTGTCCTTCAGAGAAAATCAGAGGTGCAGCTTCAATCCATACCTGAGGCGGTATGCTGAGCCCACATATCTGTACTCTAGGTCCAAATTCACATTACATTTAGATGTCACCCAAGACTGCAGTGAATAATTCCTAGTCAAGCTTGGCATAATCCCAGAAACATTGGCCAAACAAAATCGAACACCAAAATTGCAGCCCAGCCATTGTTAAGCGTTTCTTAATCAAGTTCATTGCAGTTTCTGTGCACGTCGTCATATGGTTAGCATGCTGTGCTGACATCCCAATGTCTAAGGTAGCTGCACACTTTCCCCGGTAACATATATTTATTGATAAAAAATTATCTACTTCTTAATGAATATCAACAAGGAAATCCCTAAAAAGGACAAAAAAAAGAACTCCCAATTGCCCAGTTTCTTCTATTGTTTCCTATGTTTCTCTGCAACACAGAGCAGTGCCAATTTTAAAGTCACTAAAAATGTATGTAACAATTAGCCTTCAATTTCTAATATGCAATTTCAGCTTTTACTATGCTTTAAAGAAGCATCCTCCTCCTTGTGACTTTTTAATAGCATTTAGCTACCGCCTTGACTGGCTAGGGAGCAAACACCCACTTACTGGGCAAACAGGTCAAAGAAAGTAGATTGCTATTTTTTGCTCTACACTAAGCACAGGGAAAATCCCAGGAAATAGGTAGGTCTCAAACTACCTATTATGCTCTGACAATTTACTTTAGTTATGGCTTTGGGAAATTTAGATTCCTCCTCCTCCCCAAATCCCCCAATTTAGATCTCTGCTAGGCAACCTCCAGTTCAGACTTCACACTCATGCAGTTGAGAGATTTATGTCAGTTGAGGATTTGTTCTGATCCCCTTTTGACATTTGCAGGAAGGCTTTTTTTGTCCTTTTGGGTAGGTGAAGGAAAGATCACTTACACCAAATGATGATTATGGATTAAATTGTAGACTTTTGAAAGTCTACTGATGCCCTACTATCTTTTGGAGGAAATATGTATTGAGACTAATAGAACAAAAAGTGTTCTGAATGCCAATCATAGACATGCCTTGCTAAATGGCTGTGTGAGTGTGTGTGTGTGTGTGTGTGTGTGTATGTGTGTGTGTTTGTTCTACTTCTCTATTACTGCAAAATAAACTGCTCCCAAAATTTAGTGGAGTAAAACAAGGCATTTTATTATGCTCATTAATTTATGTGTTAGAAATTTGGGCAGTTCGGAAGGAAGATGGCTTGTCTCTGCTCCATGATGAGCTGAGGAGATTCAAACAGCTGGAGGTGGCTGAGACAGCTCAGTGGGGACCACAGACTGGGACCCTATTCTCTACTTCATGTCTGCTGAGACTGGAATGCCTGAGATGGCTTCCTCATTCATGTTTCTGACACCTGTGCTGAGGTAGCTGGACATCACTCTTTCTTCATATGGCTTCTGCATGTAGTCACATGGACTTCCTTGCCGCATGACAACCTTAGGGTGATTGACCTTCTTATGTGATTGCTGGATTCCCTGAGAGCAAACATTCAAAGGGCCCAGATGGAAGCTGCAAAGCTTTTAATGACCTTGGCTTAGAAGTCCCCAAATATTGCTCTCATCACATTCTTTAACTCAACCAAGTAACTAAGACCAATTAGATATAAGGGAAGGAGGATTAGATTCTATCTCTATGGAAACAATTTGTAGCAAAAAGTTTGTGGTCTTTAAAAATCTGCTGTGATGGGTACATTGTAAAGGCAGGTACCAGTTGCTTTGGGAGACCAGGCATGACCATTTCTTTATGGGTAAATAAATGTAAAGGAGGGTGATGGTCATGGCCTCCTCTTCCTTTGGCTCCTAGACTGGAGGGGGGGCATTCCTCAGACACTGCAACAAGGGGACATGGGAGGTACACAACACCAACCTGATGAGACAGGAGCATGAACAGTAGAGAATGAACTCTTGGGCAGAGCCAGTCTCTCAGGTTCTCTGGACTTCTCACCATCTGGGCAGGGAATCTTAAGGATGGAAAGAAAAAAAGTTCCCATTTTAGTAAGTTTGACTCTAGAGATTTAAAAAGTATTTTGTAAAGACATATGAAGGTATTGGATAAACCAAGTTGGCGAAGGCGGATGGTCACCATTATTTGAATGCCTGTGCGGTTGTTATTTGGTCACACATTTGTATTAGTAGTCAGGAAGTACATTAAATATATATTTATTCTCATGAAGATTGAACTCCTAACAGTATTTGTATTTAAATAGTCACCAAGTTTATCGTTATGTTGAATATTTAGCAAAACATAAGAGACTCAGAAAAACCCATAGAGAAGAGAACATTAAATGCTATCTGTATGTTTGAATGTCTGTATGTGTGTGTGCTGTAGTAACACATACATATTTAAAATATTAATGCCAATATCAGTGTGGACACAAAATGAAATTCTTAGAGGTTTTGACAAATGCTCATATTTCTTTAACATTTTTTCACAAATAACATGTTTTTGTAAACATTAAAATATTATAAAAGGATATACATACAAAATGATGTAGAAGGATATATAGTAACTGATTTCCTATTATGATTCCTCTACCCCCAAATTCCTGACTTTGTTATAAACATTTCTAGATGTTTTCTGGAAATCATTTTGCTCAATCACATGCCTCCCTTACTGGTTTAAGGAAACATCAAAGTCCTTTTATAAATGAACCGTTGAAGTAATGCTTGAGTACAGATGTTTATATTCTGTCAAACACAATCATAAAATTCATTCTTAGTCTTCCTTCAAGGGACAGATTTGTTTACCTGAAATTTTCTAAACCCATTAAAAAATTTTTTTTAGTGTTTATTTCTAAGAGAGAGAGCACAAGTGGGGGAGGCCAGAGAGAGAGGAAAACACAGAATCCCCAGCAGGCCTCAGGCTCTGTGATGTCAGCACAGATCCTGACATGGGGCTCGAACCCATGGATGGCGAGATCATGACCTGAGAGCCGAAGTCAGACGCTTAACCAACTGAGCCTCCCAGGCACCCCTATAACTCCTTTTAAAAATAGAAAATAAAATTATGTGGACATCTAGAATTTATATTTGTAAAATTCTTGATATTAACCACTCTTCAAAGATTTAGTTTTCACTTTGTACATTACCTTTCACACAGGTAATGTACAACTTTTTGTAATATTTTCCTCCTTCAAGTCCAAGGATGCTTTCTTTATAATTTGAAGGTAATCCTTAAACCAATCACAAGCAGAGCCAGGATTCTACAGAGTGCGTGGGTCTGGTGGAACTTTTTTTTTTGGCCACTTGATTTTGTAAATTGAATGAATCAGATCAAATTTCTAAACTGGATACTGCCTTTTTGATGTGGTGTCAATCAGTTTTACAGTAGTAGACAACATTATTTCTCTGTGGTTAACCTCTTATGTTAAACCACCATCTTTCTGAGGAAATAGGTCTCAGTGGTAACCCACAAGCTCCCAGTGAGGGAATAGTATCTGTCTCGCTCATTATGGCCAAAGGGATCATTTCTTTCCACTTGGCTTCATGAAATTTGCTTGTACAATTCTCTTTGCCAGATTGTCTGTGAAGATCCCCTCCCACACCATGAGCCCCCATCCTGGGCACTTCACTGGGACTTAACATTTCCTTTCTCTAAAGGCATAAAGAAAAGCATTACCCAGTCTGAGAGCCATTTCAAAGTGTTTTCTACTGTTTCCAGATTTGAATCTGTACTCTTCTGTCACCAACTCTATGTCAATTGGATTATATTTGAGTACTTTCTCAGGAATCAGTCTCCTAGGGGATGCGTTTTAGGGTACTCCCATTGTGTTTGTGAAGTCAAGTCATTAGTTCTGATTTAGAAGTGGCACCTGGACTCAGGATTGGTAAATGATAGCTGGTAATAATTAGAATAGAAAATTGCATAGATTTAGTCCAGAGGAGAAATCATTTTACTCAGGTGTAAGTCTGTATTTATCCTGATGATATCCCCAAGACTCCGGTTCCCATGATGCTTACAGACTTCCTTGAATTTCTCACATCCATTAAGTATTAATTATTCAGCAAGCATGGCAGATCATCTAAAAGTTGCTTGTTGCATGACATCTTAGTAGAGAATTCCCTTGACTTAAATTTATGATCATGGAGCAAAAATGAAACCATTCTTCCACTGCCTGCTATTGTGGTTAGCAGTTGCCTGCACAATGTCATTGTCAACCTGCAAACTCAAGCACATATAATACTATTAGTAAATAGAATTGACTGATCCTATAATAATTTTCCTATTGGCTTCATGGATGCCAGAAAGTATTATGGAGTTTTAGAATACTATAAGAATGCTGTTAAGAATGCTGCATCCTTAAGGAACAGTTGGGGAGATTTCTAAGGAGTTAATACATGTAATTGGCAAAGATGAGAGCCTGGAACATAATAACAGCTCAAGAAATATTAATGATTGTTGTAGTTGCTACTATCATATTCTCTGATTGGTGCTGGAGGTGGACGCTAATTATCTTTTTCCTTTCTTGTAGCCATTCATTTTAGTTTTTTGTGTGCAAATACTGAAATATAGTTCTCAACAGGAGCAGACGTTAGTAAGCAGAACCAGACTCCAAGTCAAATTTGAACTGTACTCTTTGTTAACACTGTCTGTATGAGAATACATAAAAATCCCGGCGTGGTCTGGGTAAATGATTAATTATGAAATAATATTTCTGTGTGGAAATGGTATACAGGAAATACGAAAGAAAAAATTAAATGTCAGTCTGTATTCAGCGAGCTTAAGAACTTCCTCCTACTCTGAATATCTTTATGTATATGACAAAAACAGAGATTGATTATTCACAGAATTGAAGAAAAATACTAGAGTTGCCAAAAGAAATTTCATGACATATTGTGAATACATCTGTGTTAGCAAACTGTGATTCAAAAATATTTTATGGATATGTTATTAAGAGGACTTTGCGGGTCAGAAGTTTAAATTTTACTTAAAATTTAGATAATTGGATATGGTCGTTTATTGCACCCACCCAATAATGTGTTAGAATATATATAATATTCCACCAGAAAATATGTACATAAAGTACATGCACATCATCTAATTTCATTTCTTGAAGACTTTATAAAAAACTTTGTGTTATTAGACAAAACCATGAATCTGTTACGTGGCCTGGACAAGCTCTCAGCTGTTTATAGCCGTAAACACTGATGTAAATGACATCTCTAAAGCATTTCTGAATCCTGGGGCTCAAAGGGCAGAGAGCCCTGGAACATTTTCCAAACTTGAAGGTGGGCATTGCTTCACAAGGTGTGCCTTCTTAATGAGAGTGTTCAACCTAGGCTTTTATGAAAATTGTTCCAATTAATAGTCTTGTATGATGGATATGGAATTGTGCTTATGAATTTCCATTCCAGTTCACTTTGTGCAAGAGCAATCATCCTTAAAGGCTCATAATTTCTTTTAATTGGATATTTCATTACCAGGCAAGGGTACAGAGAGCAAAACTAATTTTCCTCTCCTTTTATTTAGCCCACTTGATTTGGGAGTAAGTGCTTATGATGTAGGCCTAAAAAGCACTCATTATTCCTGCTTCTAAAATTAATTTGCTGAACAATGGAGAGCAAATTATTTCTTCTTCAGTACCTCAGTTTCCCTTTTGGCAAAATGGGCTGCTGACAAGTAACTTTCAAAAATAAGAAAAATGAGACATTAAAGTGAACAGGTTTTTCCCCACTTAAAGTCTAAATATATTGTTATTCTCATTTAGAAAACCTGTACACATCTGGCTTCCTTTATCTCCTTTTCCTGTCTGGAGCTGGCTGTATGCACTTCATTTCATAATTTTAGGATGGCAAGAAAAACAGCAGATTATGATTAAATACTTTCAAATCAATCCCGGTTCCATTTTTATTTACTTGGCCGTACAACCTTGGCCTCCTAATAGAGCTGCTTCCAGGCTCGGTTTCCTTACAAAACTATATTCAAAATGGATGAAAGACCTACATGCGAGATAGGAAACCATCACAATCCTATGGGAGAAAACAGGCAGCAACCTCTTTGATCTCGGCCACAGCAGCTTCGAACTTGACATGTCTCTGGAGGCAAAGGAAATAAAAATAAGAAATGAACTATTGGGACCTCATCAAGATAAAAAGCTTCTGCACAGCAAAAGAAACAATCAACAAAACTAAAAGGCAACTGATGGAATGGGAGAAGACATTTACAAATGACATATCAGATAAAGGGTTAGTATCCAAGATCTATAAAGAACTTGCCAAACTCAACACCCAAAAAACAAGTAATACAGTGAAGAAATGGGCAGAAGACAAGAAGAGACACTTTTCCAAAGAAGACATCCAGATGGCAAATAGGCACATGAAAAGATGCTAAACATCACTCACTATCGTGGATATACAAATCAAAACCACAATGAGATACCACCTCACACCAGTCAGAGTGACTAAAATTAACAACTTAGAAAACAACAGATGTTGGTGAGGATGTGGAGAAAGGAGAACTCTATTGCACTGTTGATGGGAATGCAACCTGGTGCAGCCACTCCGGAAAACAGTGTGGAGGTTCCTTAAAAAATTAAAAATAGAACTACTCTATGACCCGGCAATTGCACTACTAGGAATTTATCCAAAGGATACACGAGTGCTGATTCAAAGGAACACATGCACCTCAATGTTTACAGTAGCCCTATCAACAATAGCCAAATTAAGGAAAGAGCCCAAATGTCCATCAACTGATGAAGGATTAAGAAGATGTGGCATAACTGCTAGGAATTTATCCAAGGGATACAGGAGTACTGATGCATAGGGGCACCTGTACCCCAATGTTTATAGCAGCACTCTCAACAATAGCCAAATTATGGAAAGAGCCTAAATGTCCATCAACTGATGAATGGATAAAGAAATTGTGGTTTATATACACAATGGAATACTACGTGGCAATGAGAAAAAATGAAATATGGCCTTTTGTAGCAACGTGGATGGAACTGGAGAGTGTGATGCTAAGTGAAATAAGCCATACAGAGAAAGACAGATACCATATGGTTTCACTCTTATGTGGATCCTGAGAAACATAACAGAAACCCATGGGGGAGGGGAAGGAAAAAAAAAAAAAAAGAGGTTAGAGTGGGAGAGAGCCAAAGCATAAGAGACTGTTAAAAACTGAGAACAAATTGAGGGTTGATGGGGGTGGGAGGGAGGGCAGGGTGGGTGATGGGTATTGAGGAGGGCACCTTTTGGGATGAGCACTGGGTGTTGTATGGAAACCAATTTGACAGTAAATTTCATATATTAAAAAATAAAAAAAAAAAAAAAAAAGAAGTGGCATATATACAATAGAATACTACTTGGTGATGAAAAAGAATTAAATCTTTGTGTTTGCAATAACATAGATGGAACTCGACGGTATTATTCTAAGTGAAATAAGTCAGTCAGAGAAAGACAAATACCATATGTTTTCACTCATGTGGAATTTGAGAAACTTAACAGATGAGCATAGGGGAAGGGAAGGAAAAATCAGATAAAAACAGAGAGGGAGGCAAACCATAAGAGACTCTTAAATACAGAGAACAAACTGAGGGTTGATGGGGGTGGAGGGATGGTGGGGTGGTTAAATTGGTGGTGGGCATTAAGGAGGACACTTGTTGGAATGAGCACTGGATGTTATAAGTAAGTGATGAATTACTGGGTTCTGCTCCTGAAGCCAAGACTACACTATATGTCAGCTAACTTGAGAATTAAAACAAACAAACAAACAAAAAACCCAAAAGAAAACACTTGGTTTCCTCATTTGCCCTGTGTCCTGTTAGCCCTTACCAGTCGCTGTTTATTATCTGCTGCGCCACCAAAGTAGCATTCTGTCCTGGCAATACATCTGGTTATGAGGTCTCCTGAAAGAGAAATGAGGACTCACCCTGCCCTGCATTGTATCTGCACTTACCTCCAGCCTAGGCCAGGGCCTAGGCCTCGTCTGTCACCCACCATCCTCTGATAATCAATCCTGTGCTGCTCTTTGCCCTCCCCAGTGTCTCTGCTGTCCTCCCAAATCTCCCCCTCTATTCCCTCTAAGATCTGCAGGATTTCCAGTCCTTTCGATCATAGCTTTTTTTTGTGATCCACACCTACTCTCCTGGACTCATTTTCTTCCTTGTTCAGATCAAAGTCCACTGTGCCATTAGAATCACTCCCTTGCAAATAATCATAGTTCTCTTATATCGTTCCCCCTCAATTTTTTGTTTTTGAGAAAAACTCAAACCTTGGATGACCATTACTATATATCTTCTTCATGTCTATACCTATGTAAGTTGACCATTGCTGTGGAAAAAATCACATGATTAAAGCTTCACTCTAAAGCAATTATCTCAATTCTCAATTTGGCACCTAATGTAGCTCCCAGATCTGATGATGTTTCTCTAAGTGGCTCTCTTCTCTGCTTGCCAAGCAGTATCTATCTGCTGAAACCTTTAACACCTACGTCCTACTGTCACCTGAAAACCTTGCATCAAACTTTATGGAGAAAGTAGGAGTCATAATAAACAAACTCTTGTATTTTCCCACCAGGAACCCTACAAATCTTCCTAAATTTTCTTCCATCTTCTCTTTGCCCCTTCTCCTATTGAAAGCAAATTCTTCCTCTTTTTCTCTACTGGATCATTTAAATCACAACTTTCATACTGCTAAATTCAGCTGACATATTTCTATCCTCATCTTGCTCCATTTCTCCCGGGAGTTAACCATGTTCTTCTTCTTAACACACACTCTTCTCTTGTCCTCTGCCTTCTGGTTTTCTTCTACTTCATTGGCCATTCCTTATCAGGCTCCTTTGTTAGCTCCTCTTTCTCCACTTGACCATATGTGGAAGTAGGTGGAAGTTCCACCCTGGTTTTAATTCCTTAAGTTGTATTTTTTTCATCAGGTGATCTTTTTCTTCCTCTTGGATTTATTAACACTATTTATGCTGAGAAATTAAAAATCATCAGCACAGATTCTAGGTTTACACAGTCAACGTTCCGCTTTTCATCTCAACTTGGATGTCTTAGAGGTATCCTTAAATTAACAGGAACATTAAACTCTAAATATTAGCCAGGAAAATTAAACTCTGGCCTTCCATCTCAACAATCCCGTAACCTTGTAACTTGTCCACCTGGTAGGTGGCAATATTGTCTTCCCCATTGTTCAAACCCAAATCCAGGTATCTTATTTGAATGTAAACTTTCAGTAAATCCATACCATTCTCTCAGTAAAAAATTTTTACTGACTTCCATTGTACCTAAATTAAACCCTAACTCTTTAAAATTTTGGCCTGCATGGCTCAACGTGACTTAGCTTTTCAAATGAATCTGAGCTTCCCAGAAATTGAAGTTCTCTCTTCAGATCTGGTCATGCTGGTCTGTTTTCACTTCCTGGATTCTGTTAAATTCTTTCCCACCTCAGGACTCTGGCATGTTCTCTTCTGGAATCTCTTTCACTACTCATAGGGTAACCAGTGTTGTTGCTGTTGTTGTTGTTGTTGTTGTTTTCCTCTCTTTGTATCTCAGCTTAAATCTCTTCAAAGGAGTGCTTCTAGCCACCACAATTGAAATAAAATGTACTCCCCATCTTCACTCCATTATTCTCCGTCTCAGCATTTCCTCTTTTCTTCATGGGAGTTGCGGTGACTGTTTTATAATTATTTATTGGTCCCTTAACCTATTTTGGGCATCGTTTCCCCTCTAGTATCTCTGTCCCTGAGGTAGGAGCACATTTTTCTTCTTGCTGTTTCCTCCCAAGTGCCTGGCTCATTTCCTGAACATAGTAGTCACTCTATAAATATTCATTAATGAATGAAATAATGAATGAGGAAAGAGGCCTATATAAAGTTAATATAAGGGTCAAATAAAATTATATAGGTCAAATCACCTTTAAAAATATGACAGTGTTAAAGCAAAGCATTTTTATTCCATTTTTTCTGTAGTGAGTGATAGGCCTAGGCCAATTTCCATCCTCCTATCTTGCACGCCACCTTTTTGCCCTCATTCATAAATCTTCACAAATTCCATCCCATGCAGAAAGCCTGCGCAGATCAGGTGGGTTGGGAGAAAATTCTCACCTCCCTCACATATTTATGCCTAGCAACTGTCTTTCCCATATGTCCAATTATGTCTACAAGACAAGAAAAGTGAAAATTATGTGGAAAGAACCCAAGAACCTTAATTAACTCTAAAAGATGAATGTTAATTCTTTTAATTTGTGTGTGGATGTCAGTGCGAGTGTGCTTCACGTTGGTTTGCAGCATGGGGTTGGGACAGGGTTGAACTTCATGGATTCTAAGTCTTCATCCACGCTATGATCAAGTTCTTTTAGCATTATGTGGCATATAGTCTTAGCCACAAGACAGGCTTAAATGTTCAATAAGGAAGGACTTTTCTTCCTTGTTCAATAGGTTTATTTAATAACTGTATCTTGCTGGTGGGGTCCTTTCAGTTAATAGATTGGTTAAAATCCTTTTATCAGTGTTCTTTGCTCCTACAAGATAAAGCTTATACCCTTGGCATATCACACACAAGGTCCCTCGTGAACCAGAACCTCACTTTCCATCTATAAACTCTTTCTTTTTTTAAACCTCTTTTCTGCCCATCTCAGACTGCTCTGGATACTTTGAAAAACTCATGGTTTATTGGCTATAAACCTCAGGCTCTCTCATGCCTCCTCCACTTTATTTCGTGCCTTTTTCCTGACAGCTCTTAGTCTTTTTTCCCCTCCACTTTGGAAAGCATCTATTTATCCTCAATCCTGCAAATTTTACCTTCTCTATCAAGCTTTATTTAACCTCACTAGAAAGAGTTAGACACTCCTTCTGAGGTGTCTTATTTTCAGAACAGTCCTATGAAATATCCATATCCACATTCATATACACAACCCCTAGGATGCCACTCACATCTTATTCTATGTGAATTCTACTATTCGGAGCACACAGTACATAGTCTTGGCCAGACATGGTGACTCTCTATGTGATATTTTTATGTTTTTCTATACATGTTATATGTATCTCTTCATAGCCCAGCTGTCAATCCTAATTCTTTTTATTACATTCTCCATATTTACTACTTTTCTTATCATTGTGAGGGGAAGTATTGTTTCCTTTACCTCATGTTTAAGCACGGTAGAATTTCTAGAGCAGCACACCTGACCTCTATACTCGTTGCTCCTTCCATCTCTCAGTTGGTTATAAATTTGGGGATAAAAGACTACTCTTACTTATAGGTCCTTTCAAACCTCAAGACTATTCCACAGATTAGTTTTTCTCTAAAACACAAACATTGCTTTACTGGGTAAAGCCTCATGGATAAGATTTAAGATAGTCAGAGTTAAAGTTAAAATGTGGTACTTTAGCTAATAAAAATGTTTCAGTTTTACATATTGGAAACTCTTAAACCTTTTTAGTGAAGCTTATTCTGCAGTGGTCCAATTCTGTTGCTTTTTCTCACTGAAATGTCATCTATAATTCTTAGCAGTGAGCCAAGATTTAAAATAGAGTAGAGCAAGTCTAAGTCTTGTGATCAAGGTTTGGAGAACATTTGTACTTTATTGGAAATCATGTCACTTCTAATAAAAAGCAGAGTGCCCCTATAAATA
Source organism: Panthera uncia (assembly GCF_023721935.1). Classification (NCBI taxonomy): domain Eukaryota; kingdom Metazoa; phylum Chordata; class Mammalia; order Carnivora; family Felidae; genus Panthera; species Panthera uncia. The sequence goes on from NW_026057578.1 coordinate 89,597,926, forward strand.
CAGAAATCAATAGTTTTTTTTTTTTTTTTGCCTCTGCTTATTTGAAAATCCTATCTAATAACAATTGTTCTTCTGCTAGGTTTTGAATATTAACAAGCTAAAGAGGACAAATACTTCCCTTACCTAATTTGTTTTGGGTTTAGCATTGCCAGTGGCTAGAGGGCAGTGATAATGAAGCCAAAAATCACAGGTTTGATGTGAATATCCACCAGTAACTTTGCTCTGGTATATGGCCTCAATTACACTGTTAACCCTGGTTGACTTATGATTGTGAACCAATTATCCCAATAAACACTTAGAGGGAATAAGAATATATAGATGTAAAATCCACTACCACTAATGTGAAAAGAATTCATGGTTTAACGTAATGTAATTTACTCCGTTTATTAACAGATTAAGTGAACTTTACCAATTTTATGGCATCCAGTATAATTTTTATGTTGATAATGTTCCAATTTATGTCTCTTCTTTTGATTACAATTCCAATGCGTGTTTGTTGATCTCTTCATTTAGTATCTCTTTAGCATCTCAAATTTATAATGACCAACAAATCAAAACAAATAAAACCATCCAAAAACCTCCAAAAAACAACAAACCCTGCTCCTTTCATTTCCTGCCCAACCTATTTTTTTCCTCAAGTTGTCGTCATCTTCTTTTTCTTCTCCTTCTTCTTCTTCTTCTTCTTCTTCTTCTTCTTCTTCTTCGGGGGTGGGGGGAAGTGAGCAAGAGGCAGAGAGAGAGAGAGAAAGAGAGAGAATCAGGGCCTACTCAAAGTAGGTCTCGTGTTCACCCGATGTGGGACTTGAACTCACCAACCATGAGATTATGACCTGAGCCAAAGTCAGATGCTCAACGACTGAGCCACCCAGGCACCCTCCTCAAGTCTTCTTGATCTCAGCTAATGTCTCTACCACCTACCCAGTTGCTCAAGCTCTAAACCTATAAGTCATTCTCAATTTCTCTATTAATGCCATCCCTCAAACCCATCCATCAACTAGTTCTGTCATCATATTCCCAGTTATACCTAACCCATCTCTGCACATCTCTATTGCCATCACTATAGCCTAAGCCACCTAGATTATTGCTATAAACTTCCAACTAGTATCTGCTTCCACTTTTGTCTCCATTGCAGTCAGTTACCTTTAAAAATAGAAACCTAATTACAGCACTCTCCAGTGACTTCCCTTTGCACTTAGGATAAAATTCAGTTTCCTATACATTGCCTATAAATCCCTAACTAAGCAGATCTTTGCCTACTTTTGTGACCTTACTTCAGTTTATCACTTTCTCTTTCTTGCTCAATGCATTCTAGACACACTGACCTCTTTCTGTTCCTCAGACTCACTGAGTCTTTTCCATGATAGGCCTTGCATCTGCTGCTTTCTTTTCCTTTAACTGCTCTCTCCTCAGATTTGATTTCCCCACGTTTGTTTTCTTCTTATCATTCAGGGCTAAGTTCAATTCGCCATTGCATCACTATTTTTTTTAATTTTACTTTTTATTTTTTAAAATTTATATCCAAATTAGTTAGCATATAGTGAAACAGTGATTTCAGGAGTAGATGCCTTAGTGCCCCTTACCCATTTAGCCCATCCCCCCTCCCAACCCCTCCAGCAACCCTCAGTTTGTTCTCCATATTTATGAGTCTCTTCTGTTTTGTCCCCCTCCCTGTTTTTATATTATTTTTGTTTCCCTTCCCTTATGTTCATCTGTTTTGTCTCTTAAACCCCTCATATGAGTGAAGTCATATGATTTTTGTCTTTCTCTGACTAATTTCACTTAGCATAATACCCTCCAGTTCCATGCACGTAATTGCAAATGGCAAGATTTCATTCTTTTTGATTGCTGAGTAATACTCCATTGTGTGTGTGTGTGTGTGTGTGTGTGTGTGTGTGTGTGTGTGTGTATACCACATTTTATGTATCCATACATCTATCGATGGACATTTGGGCTCTTTCCGTACTTTGGCTATTGTTGATAGTGCTGCTATAAATGTAGAGGTGTGTGTGTCCTTTTGAAACAGCACACCTGTATCCCATGGATAAATGCCTAGTAGTGCAATTGTTGGGTTGTAGGGTAGTTCTATTTTTAGTTTTTTGAGGAACCTCCATACTGTTTTCCAGAGTGGCTGCACCAGCTTGCATTCCCATGCATCACTATTTTATAGTCTTTGCTAAGACTTATTCTCATCTGAGATTATTTTGTTTATTTCTTTACTTGTTTATTTTCTGACTCCTTAAAATTTTTTTTTAATGTTTATTTATTTTTGAGGCAGAGACAGAGTGTAAACAGGGGAGGGGCAGAGGGAGGGGAGACACGGAATCTGAAACAGACTCCAGGCTCTGACCTGTCAGCACAGAGCCTGACGTGGGACTCGAACCCATGACCTGTGAGATCATGACCTGAGCCAAAGTTGGACGCTTAACCAACTGAGCCACCTAGGTGCCCCATTTTCTGACTCCTTTAATGAGAAGATAAACTCTATGAGAATACAGACTCTGTCTGCCATGGTCATGTATCCAATCTTCAGAGTAATGTCTTAAATCTTATGGGCCTTTAATAAATATTTTTTTGAAAAAAAATGGTTTGCTGTAGGAAGATTATGAATCATCAGTGACAAATACTGTTCCCCATTTGATGGTCTGGCACATTGCTTAATTAATAGTTCTCTTTACATCTTCAACTATTTAAAATTTTGAGGTTTTATCTTGAGTCTTCTGAAGGGGCACCTAGGTGGCTTAGTTGGTTAGGCATCCAACTCTTGATTTTGGCTCAAGTCATGATCCCAGGGTCATGCGATTGAGCCCCACATAGGGCTCTGCACTGGCAGCATGGAGCCTGTTTGGGATTCTTTCTCTATCCCTCTCTTTCTGCCCCTTCCCTGCTTGTGCTGTCTCTCTCTCTCTCAAAATAAATACATAAACATTAAAAAAAAACCCAGTAGCTATAGATTGAGTCTTCTGAATGAGAATGATGAAAAAAGTTATGTTTTTGAGAAGGTATGTGGTACAAAGTGAGATAACTGTAGCTCATGATGAATTCCATGAGAAATATAAGCTGATGCACCTATAATTGGAAATGAGTAATATTACATATTATCATAAAATTGTAAGAGACATGCTGAAGATATGAGCTCAGAAAAGCTTTGAAAAGCTTGAAGAGATGCTGTGAGTTTGAGTTAGATGAAATTGAATAGGAAAGGGATTAGTTATTTGAATATTATGTGCATTTGTCAGTTTTGAGTGGTAGGGGAAAAAGTTTGGGGTTATACTCCTTTGCAGAGGGATATAGAAAGCAGATAAAAGTGTCGCTTCCTCTGGGACACCACTGCCTCTGGTGGTGTTTCCTTTCTCTAATTTCTTTGGAATATTTGTCTAAAACATGTGTTTCCCTGTTCTTATTATCTGTTTGGTGCTTTGTAACCCTCAGAGAATCCTGAGGGCAGAAACTGTAACTTACACTTGACCTTTGCACCCACTTACCAGAGACTTCAATATTAGGCACGTGATAGGTCTTAAGCCATCTTTCTCATGGGGTAACATAAACATTTTCTGTGATGGTACAAGCATGGGCTTGGTATCAGAACATCTGCGTTCTACTCCTGGTTCTGCCTTAATCAGCACTGTAATCCTTCTAAGATTTCTCCTGCACTAACTTTTACATACAAGTTTGGACTGCGTGGTAGCTACACAATCCCCCTTTGCTCCAGGGAATTTGTAAGCAGAGGCTTGCATCTAAAACAGGCATTGGCTGAGTTTGGCTGCAGAAACTCCTAATGTGCCATGGAGCACTATGAACTTGAAGTTCTTCAAATTTCCCCACAGTCTGAAAGTAAGAATTCTTTGTGGAGCAGGACATCAAGTGAACTTTTCCTATTATCTGAAAATTGCAGCGAATGTATTGCGCGGTCAGGGATTAACCTTGCCCAAAGAAAGATTTGGCCTTTCTCCCCAGCTCCTTGGAAGTAACTTCTTAGGCCTTGGTGTATCCTGCCTGATAAGAGTATCTTTATTTACCTGGGAGCCATGAGCCATGCCAGCTAGTCTATGCTAACAATATGACTTATAATGGAAGCTTGACCTCTGGAAGGGTCTAAGAGACTAAGGGAGACTAAGGGAGACTTAGGGAGACTAAGGTAATCTATGTGTATTTGACCAACCCCTAATAAAATATTTGGACACCAAAGCTCAGGTAAGCTTCCCTGGGTGGCACTACTCTGTGCATGCTTCCACACACTGTTGCCGAGAGAAGTAAGCACTGTCTACACGGTTCTGTGGGAGAGGACAGCTGGAAGCTCATGTCTGGAATTCTCCTAGACCCTGCCCTGAGCACCTTTTCCCATTGTTGATTTTAATCTATGTGCTTTTTCTGTAATAAACCATAAACATGAATAATATAACAGGTTTGCTGGGTTCTTTGTTGGGTGAGTCCTTCTAGTGAATTATTAAACCTGAAGTTTGGGGACCTCCTCTATTATAGGCACAAAGCCCCTAACAAAAGGCACTAATACTTCCCTGCCAAGCTCCAGACACTTCCTCTGTGGGACTTACTGAGAAGTGAGATGTAAGTTCAGTACCATTAGGCACCAGTTCACCTAAGAAGTCTGAGAAGCAGGTGATGTGGGGCTGTGGGAGTGAGCAGGCATTGGCCTTACATAGTGTGCAGTGTTGTGGGGAGAGACTTCTCCGTCCCCTCAAGCAAGCAAAGGGGGTTCTAAAGAAAATCAATCATCAAGTTTTAAGGTGCTGCCAGATGCAGAGATTGGCAACTACTTCCAACCAAATGATTTTGTGTGGGCGGTTTATAGCCCACTCGGTGCTGTCTTGGCCTTAGTAGGTGGGAAGGCTCTTGAGAGAGCCTGGCGTGAGTCTCTCTAAAGTCTGGGGACACATCTGGTCATAAATATTGGTGCTGATGTCTACTTCTGACCTAAATAGCTTGGCAGGAAAGATCTGCTCTGTGTATCTCATAGAGCAGGACTTAAAAAGATGGTTGTACACTATGCCCAGCCACTGTCGCTCTCTAAGGGTGGTGCAGGGACTCTCAACACCTCTAATGGGTCATGTGAAAGAAACTGGAACTGAGAGAAGGGGCCTGCCACATGGGACAGTCTGGATGGCTGCTCAGGGGAGCATTGGTAGTCTCAATCCCAGCGTAGACTTGTGGGTGAGTACCTCTGGCAGGACTGACGGAAGATGTGGTTGTTCTTCTCTAAAAACATCGCCGAGGAAGGAGGAAGCTGGTTGATAATGGACATCATCCTAAGAAAAACATCCACATCCATTCAGAGGCCATCCTACCACCTTGGACTACCCGCAGATAGTAGATGTAACAACAAAGAGGCCAATACCATCCTGTACTCTCATGTGTGAAAAAGTCAGCCCTGTTCTCTCCCATTTCTGCACACTGCCCCTTTCTACGTCTTAGCCAGGGAATGGAGGGGTGCCACAAGCAGTCACATCCTCTTCCTCACCTCAGCCACATGCCTACCCTGCACTATAGGATGGCAAGCATTTTGGAACAGATAGGAGGCTAAAGTTTTAAAATGAATTGAACATGTTCAATAACTGAATATAACTGGAAATGTATAGAATCCAAGATGTCATAAAAAATAAGAAGGGGATCCAGCATAGAGTCAGAAAAAATTATGACTTAAATATAATTTATATTTATGTTTCCCCAAATGGAGACTTCTAACTAAATCAGGAATATTTTCCCTTCCTTTCTTTTCACCTCCCTCCCTCCCCCTCTCTCTCTTTCTTTTATCTATCTTCAGATATCTATTTATCCATCTATCTTCTATCTATCTATCTATGTATCTATCGATCTATCGATCTATCATCTATTATCTCTCATCTCTCTGCCTCATGGCATCCCTGTCTCTAAACACTGATGGCCAGAGGTAGCAAACCACATGCCATACAAGAATTTCCATTTCTCTAGTGACTGAATGACAGAAACGTTGCTTTTCATTTATTATTTTTTATGTAGACATTTGTTGAAGAACAAAAGAAAAAAATGACTATACACTATTCTCATATTGCTTTTTAAAAGATATACTTAAAATTCAAGGAAGCAAATGGTTCTTTGGATACGTTAGCCTCAAATAGCCCCATTGTTAAGTTTGCAATATAGATCTGACTTCAGGATGGATGTTTTTCTGTGTTGCTTCATCATGGTGTTCAGTATGAAAGCTTTCCAAGTGTGTCTTCTTAATGAGACAGCTCAGACAGGTGGCCAAGGCCATGGGTAAAGAACTCTTCTCCCGGATGAAAATGGTAATCTGTGAGGTGGTGTGTAATGTCCTGATCCACATGGAATTAAAACCATGAAAGATTACACATAGTTTAGGTTCTTCCTACTACCTTAAAATATAACACTTTATGTAAGAAAGATCCTGCACTTTTTAACAAGCTGCACTCATTAATGACTCAGGTTGCATTGAGATCCCAGGTATCTTTAACCCCTAAATTACGTTTGTCAAATAGAAACAATTTAGTCTTTTAGGGTCTCAGTTTCCTAAATTAAAAAAAAAATGGTGGGATTAGGTCAGATGATCTATCAGAACTTTCGAATTCTAAAGTCTGTGATTATTTGAAACAGCTAGTTATGGGAACGGCGGGGACGTTTCACTTCGGGACCAGCTGCATGATGAGCCTGTTATATCAACAGGATGCCGGCTTAGCTGCAGCAGCGTCCAAAAGACTCACAGGCTGGGTGGTTTCCTTGTAGATTTTGGTCACCAATTCTCAAACATGGAATCACAGAAAAATCATCTCATCATCTTCACAGTTGGAGAGAATTATTGTACTACCCAAATTAGGCCAAGGACTGAGCCACAGTGGGGACTGAACTGCCTCCTTAAAAGCTGCAGTCTCTCCAAGTCAGGGTAAAGGGCATCATCAAGGGAAACCTGCATCAAGGCTAATGAGGACCTTGCTGAAAGCAGCCATGGGAATACTTTAGAAAAACTGCCTTCCTGCCAGTGCCCGAATCTAAACTCTACCATTCTCCAGGAAAATAGACTTTACTTGTGCCTCCTACCTGCTGCCAACCCACTAACTTAATTCAGAGAGAAGGAGAGCTGGCGCTCGCTGTGTCTGCCCCGCCCTTCATTCCCCTTTCACCTTCAGGGCAGCCCAGTGGGACTCAGTGCAGACCAACAGAGAGCCCGCTGCCTCTAGATGCTATTCCGGACCGGCTGGAGTGCTCAGCTTCTGGCTGACCACTGCCTTCATGTGCATGTAGTTTTTGTTTGGTTGTTTGCTCAGTGATTCCAGCCTAAACTAGAGGCCCCATGAGGGTGAAGATCATATTTGCGTTTTTGTTTCTTCCCCACCGTGTACACTCAGTGTCTGGCACTGGCCCCTGAATCATCACTGAAACCCAAGAAGTGTTCGTTGGGTGAATGAATGGTCTTCTCTAGATTATCAAGAAGGATTTTATTAACCTGGAAGATCTTCTCCATATCGTTTTTGTTCATTGAACAAGTATTGACTGAGCACTATTACAGGCCAGGCACTAGCCTGCATGTTGTGTATACGATGATAAGGGAGACTGACAAAGCAATCCATGTCCTGCTTGTATTCTAGTGGTGAGAAAATTGTTTCTCAGCAAATAACAATTGCATATATTGAAGATATACACTGTGATGTTTTTGATAGTGTGAAATGATTGCCACAATCAAGCTAATATCCATCACCTTGCATAGCTGCTATGTGTGTGTGTGGGTGTGTGGGTGTGTGGTGAGAACATTTGAGATTTATTTTCTTAGCAAATCCCAAGTGTATCACATGTAAAAGGGAGCATAAGGGCATTCTAATCATGAGCTAAGATAAGAACATGGGGAAAAGGGTAAATAAATTCTATTGCGGGGCATTGTATAATCAGTTAGCCACTTGAGAATATGCATGATGGGGAGTCGTGGGCGTGGGGGGGGGAGCAGACCACTAGGAGTACAACCTTTATACTGTGGGTAGTCAATAGTAGCAAAAGGTCAGTAACAGTGTAAGCGGAAGAGGGGCCTGATCAGTGGTGTATTGACAAAGATTTACTCTGGGATATTACATAGGATGGACTGAGGCTGGAGAAATTGAAGGCGGGGTGTCTTTCAAAGAGGACACTGCAGATGCTTGATGTGACAGTGACCAAGAACTAACCCAAGGTAACATAACTGGGAAGGAGAAGATAGACGTGAAAGCTATTGTGAAGACAGCTGGTTGCATTGGGTGATGGAGGAGGAGATATTCTAGGTGGAATGAGGTTTGGATCAGTGTGAATGGCTGGCTCAGGGGACTGGCTGATAAGCTAGTGTTAGGGATTCCAGACACGAGACCTCTAAGTTCAGTTTCAGAGGTGTTGAGTTTGATGTGCCATGGACATCCCCAAATACTGATATCTAGGAGGTAGTTAAAAATGTAGATCTGGAGGTTAAAAAAAAGTGATGGAGGCTACATATATGGCTAAAGGACACAGGGAGGTGACAAAAATAAGTGACAAAGGATGCAAACACGTAACATAGTAATGTATGAACTAGAGACTGTGTTCAATTCGAAAAGTGAAAACTACAAATAGAACATTGTAATTATATCTTTCATAATTTGTTATTTCTTTGATTTGGAACTCAAACCCTTATGGCTTATTTTAATAGGATGAAGATATGAATGTTACTCTTGTATTTTGCATTTCAATGTGCAATAATATTCAACCGTAATGCTTTAAGTAGGGGGAATGTTCAATTTTATTCATTTTCATAACTTAAAAATAAAAGATATGGATAATTCTGAATATGGATAGTATTTAGCACAGTTGTTCTTGTATTTAGTATAACGTCATCTGAGACTCTTGTGGAATTCTTATATTTTAGCAACGTTATATTTGGTTTTTAGTCCTTTGTTGCACTCCACTTTAATATCTTCTGTTTGATTCTTCATTCAAAGAGGAAGGCTAACTGCGAAATGTTAAGTCATTTTTATAAAATGTAAAGTCAGATAATATTTTTGGAATTCAGTCCCCAACTCTACAATTTTGAGAGTGTAGTTGAGGCAATACTTTCATTTCTAGAAACCAATTTCAGGATAGGAAGGTGAATTAGTTATTATTCCTTGCCCAAGACCTTCCCAAAGCCACAGTTTTTCTAGGAACAAGCGAATGGAATCCTACATTTTTATGTAGGTACGTATGCACACCATTCAAAGAAATATTCAGGGTTTGGATGGGTTGTAATGTCAAGCCAAAAGATCAAACCTGATCCAGTTTTGACTGGTAAGTGAGCCTGGGGGTTTCTCTTGGATAATACAAACAAGTAAGTTTTTTTTTTGGATAATTTAAAAAATATCCTCAGCTCCGTGTCACCACCAACCCAGCCAGATACTTTCAAACAGTACGTGTCTAATTCATCAAGCCAACTGCTGGATTGTCTGAGATTCAAGCAGTCTGTGTAGTAATGGTTGCTTTAACAATGAGTTTCATTTTTAACTTTGAGCACAAAGATCTCTCTGGTGAATGATACAGTGTTCTATAACCTAGGAACATGTTGCTATCCCGAATTAAACTTGTATAGCTCTGACTATTATAGGGCCTCTGTCTATAGTCTTGACTACTCATTTTGAATTTGTCCAACATGAACATTTTCCTAACACACACAAAAAATCATTTCCTGATGTTATTCCTATCATGGGCATTCTGCCCAAAAGTCCTTTGGTCACATCAAAATTCCTTTTGACATCATGAATAAATATAGCTAACTGTGTGGTGTTATTTATATCTGTGCTTTCATCAGCTGCAATAGAAAATGCCACAAAAGATTTAACTTTTTCATGCACAGTGTCCTATAAATGCTTAGCCAAATCTACAGTACATTGAACTACAGTAGTTCTGGCTAGACATATTTTCGCAATTGATTATTTCTGCTTAATGCACATAATTTCTGATGCATTCCCTAGAGACTTTTTATTTTTTTTTAATAAGCTCACCGCCTGCAAAAGATTTTAAAGCCTGAGGAAATTTTCACTTAACACATAGTGGGTATTGCACTGTAGCAACTCTTATTTTATTTACCTTGAAAAGTTTAGAAACTCCAGTCCTTTCTTTAAAATTCATTTATTTCTCATCACTCACGTTTTCTGTATACTGATCATAGTTTGCATTATGGTTTGTCTAATAATAACATATTAAGTCATATTCTCCTAACACTCTCTTTGCACAGTGAGCAAATTGTATACCCATTTTTCTTGAGATAGACCCATTGGCTTCTCTCTCCTTGCCCCGTTTTAGATAGTGACATGAGTATCAAGAAAATATGTTTACTATTCAAACCAACAGAACTAGTGGCATAATGGTGAATAGCCACAGAATTCTTGCCTCAGATTCTGGCTCAACGGGGAGCAGCAGGGACTGTGGTAGACTGGATGTGGAATTATAGGGGATCCCAAACATATATAATATACCTAGTTGTCTTTCAGTTATCAATTTCTTCATCACTTGCATTTTGGTTAGAGAATGTGGGCTGTGTGATACCAATCCTTTAAAATGTAATGAGACTTGTTATATCTGAGGTGCAAATATTGGGGAAATTTTTGTAAGTATTCCGTATGTGCTTCAAAATAATGTGAATTCTGCAGGTATGGGAGCAGTATTCTATGTAAGCTTACATGTCAAGCTTGCTAATATACACGTTTCCATGTGCTTACTGATTCTTGTCTGGTTGAGCTATCAGTGCCAGAGTGATGTGTTAAAATCTTCATTTCACTGTGAACTTGTCTATTTCTGCTTATGGTTCTGTCAGTTGTTGCTTTGTATCTTATGTTTTGATGCTGTGCAGTTAGTTGCATAGATAAGTTTAGAACTGATGAATTAAATGTCTTATCACACCCTTCCCTTATTTCTTTGAATATTTCGTACCTAATGCTTCCTTTGTTTCTTGTTCATATACCTGTACCACTTTGTTTCGGTTAGTATTTGCCAGACGTATCTTTGACTTTCAACATTTTTGGGACTTTATATGACTATATATATTAGACATATCACTTGTAAATGGCATGTAGTGGGATAAATATAAAACCTGGTGTTAGTTGCTCGCACTGGGAATTCACATTGCTATTTTATAATGATGAATTTGAGATTGCGTGCTCTTTCAATTTTTACTTTTTAATTTGAAGTATTTTCAAAATCATAGAAAAGTTGCAAGAAGGTACAACACCTGCATACCCTTCACTCAGATTCTACTTTTCTTAGCATTTGACCATATTTACTTTATCATTCTCTCTGTCTTTGTCTGGCTGGCTGGTTTTCTCTATATTTTCTGTATCATTTAAGAATAAGTTAAGAATAAGTTGCTTCTCTTTTTTCTCTTTCCTTTCTGGTCCAGCATTCAATCCGGGATCCTGTATGGGATTTAGTTGTCAAGTTGCCTTAGTTTCCTTCACTTTGGAACAATTTCTCAGTCTTTCCTTGGCTTTCAGGACTTAATACTTTTTAAATATAGAGAGCAGTTAATTTCATAACATATTTGTCAAATATTTCCCCATGATCCAATTCAGGTTATGGGGTTTGGGCAGAAATATCACAGACTGGATACTCTGTAGTCAGTAAGAGGTTGATTTGTCCCATTACAGTTAATGTTCACTTTTATCACTTGCTAAAATGGTGCCTGCCAGATGTCATCACTATAAGGTCAATGTAAATTGTTTTTTACTTATTAAGTACCATAATTAATACATATTTCTTAGAGAGCTACTTCCGTATTATGAAAATATGCTGTTCCTTATCAAACTTCACCCACTGGTTTTAGTGTCCATTGATAAGTTTGCTTTTTAATTTATTATTTTCTTGAAGGATTGGTAGTAGAAAAAAATGGAATAACCAGAATCTAAATGAACTTTTTATCATTCTCTTTGAAAAATGGATGGGCATAGAGTTTGTTATTCTCTAGAATATGGTTTCGCCCTGTAGACCACCTGCCTTCAGAGTGACTTCAGCTGTTTCTTAACTCTGTCCTACCTGATCTACTGAGTCAGAATCTGAATGGTGGGAAATGAGAATCTTAATTTTTCAGTTTCCTAGGTGATCCCTAACTACTGAAAATCACTCTAATAAGAGACTCAAGTGACCCTTGGTTAAGAATTTGCCTAATGCTTGCAGATTGTGGACAAAAGATACAGAAGTTTCATTTAATGTAATAGGTTATTAAATATTGCATCAGATATGCCACTGAGACAGGATGGATTTGTTCCATTTAGGATGCCTTAATATGTGAATGTGCAGCAGACCATTTAAGCAGAAGGCTGTTCTCTACATAATCTAACAAGTGAAGTGGAAAAAAAGATACCTTTCTCTGTAGTTTTAAGGTCTCCACCCACAGTCTAAACTTTGTATTTTGCTTGGTGAATATCAAAGCACATGGCATTTCAGTCATATCTGGTTTATTCAAGCCTCCCATCTTCAGCTCCTTATTTCCTCCGCTTTCCAGTAGCAAACACAGTATTATCCATCGAGTTGCTATGTTCTTTGTCTCTTGAAAGCCTCTGCGGCTGTGAATCATGAAAGAAAATTCTATTTTTGTGTGTAACACCTTTTTAGTGCTGTTTTACCTTGGAAAATTTATCTGAACCATGGTCCCAGACCTGTTACTTCTGGCCACCTTTATTATAGTCTCTGGTATGAATTGGCATCCCATGAACTTTTCACAATTATAGTCCTATTTCAAATCTCCCCCAAGTGCCATAACTTTGCCCAAGTGGATTTATTAAGTACCCTTTAATCAGCTCAAACCTAAATCTTGTGAGTAAAATGCAGTCTTGTGCTTCCTCAGTTAACATTAATGCCTTTTTCATCCAGGCTTTTCTGTAATTCAACCATAGGGTATTTCGTTGCGAGGAAATTGCGTACCAAAAGTGGTCGCTCAAAGTTTTTCCTGCTTTTAGGTAGATTGGCGGTCTTTTTGAGGTACTGTTTATTTACTATGGCAGACACATAGCTTAGAATTATTTTTCACTTGAAGACTATTCTTCATAATTCTGAATAGAAATATTATCATCTTAAATCAAAACATAAAAGATGGAAGTATAAGGGAAACCACCTTAGGATAAGAAATTTGAACACAAAACCGCCCTGCCATTTCTTGAGTTTTAATCAAGAACAGAATGACGAAACAGCAAAAGTAGTTTGGTTAAAACATTTGTATACTGACCTGAATGTTCATTAATACATTAACAGGTTATCTTTTATATGTTTCTCTATTGCTTTCCCAAAACTGACTTTACATATACGTCATGTCATTTTGGCACAGTTGATTTTTACAGATGTAAATGGATATTCTGGAAGGCTAAATAACTTCCCTTAATATTAGAAACAGCCGCTCCAGTCTAACTTTAAAATTATGCATCTTCTTTTCAATCATCTTACTCATTATGATTCCCATCACATTAGAAGCAGAAATTATGGTCCTTGGTGAAGCCAAATATTGGCATAAATCTGAACCCATTGGGTTAAAGCAACAGATAATTTAAATTTTCTTAATTTTGAACAAAAAAGAGTTATTGCTAGATTTTCCTTTGCATAGAAAATGGTGATTCTTTGCAAATGAAATATTTTTCCATTTCTTGCATAGGAAATTATGATTAGGAAATTATATTTGTAAATGTAAAAACTCTATGTGCTTAGAGTTGCACTGGGGAACCTAAGTGCTTATTTGATTTCTTCCTACGAATTAGACCAATGCTAGCAAAACCAAATAAATAAAGGAAAAAAGGTTATAAATGTCCCATTATTTTGAGTCATTGGCAATTTGTACATCCTAGTGATATATATGACTGGGCATATGTGTGCCTACTATCTCTGCACCCAGATACCTGTTTCTCTTCTCCCCTCCCTTCCCTTCTCCTCCCCTCCCTGATCCCCCTTGTCTACTTCCCTACCATTTACTTCTCTTCTGTCGCTCCCTCTGTGTTGTATTTCTAGTTTTCTCACTTGATACTTGAAAACTCTAGTTTTCTCACTTGATAGGGAAATCAATATCCCCCTATATTCAGTGTGCATTGTGCCTCCTCCAAATACTTCACCTCCTTTCAAGATGTATATATATTTAGTCACTTTGCCAGGCCTTGGCAAATGAAAAATAATCGTTTTCAATTTCAACAAAAATTCTGATTCACTTGACATTTAATTTACTAATTACCTTGGAACTTTCCAAGATAAACTAAAGAAAAAAAATAAAATAAAATCACCTTTTCACTTTGAGGATTGAAGGCCTTTCAAACAAAATACATTTGTGTTACCGAGAAAGAAGGTATAATATGACAGAAAAACTAGTTTTTAGTTGTTCATTCTTATATGTTATTTTTATGATCTGTTCTTTGCTTTTGTAAATTATAAAAGCATTTCAATATATTATTTAAAATGATGAAAAAGTACATTGAATAAAATGAAAATTTACCCCGCTATTCCGTTAATGTGAAAATTATACATAAGGGTTATTTCCTTTCAGTTAGTTACCAGTTACCTGTCAGGACTGTCAGCTAAAAATCCAAGGGATTCTTTCTTGTTGCCCTTCCTCATCTCAACTGGATTATGTATCCTGTTGTATGTTATCATAATTCTCTGTGCTTCTCATTCATAGCACATAAACACTTTGGGTGTAGTGGATTATTTATTATCTATCTCTATCTGAGGCACAGACTCTACCTGAGTTATTTGCTTTGATGGCCTAAATCTTAGCAAAAGGATCACATAAATACAAACATACAAAATTTTGAATGACACTGTATTAGTTTTATAATCTATTTAAAAATTAGCATGTGCAATTTCTCTTGTTTTTAAATACTTTCTAAAACACATATATGTATATACATATATATGTTTCATCTGTATGTAGCAACTATTGGTAGATATACATGTAGAATTTTCCATTTTATATATTCAAATATAGTAATTTTCCCTTGATAGATTCCATCTATATTATTATACATTATAAAGACTTACACATATGTTTACCAACATTTTCTCCAATATTTTACAGGGTTTATATTTATATTTATATTTCAGCTTTACTCTCCTAGAATTGTTTTTTTAAACTTCTTGTTATGAAAATGTAGAAAAATAGTGTAAGGAGCTCTCATGTGCATTATAATGAGATTCACACTTATAAATTTATGGTCAATCTTGTTTTATTTATACCCCTACCCACTCCTTTCTTCCTTTTTTTTTTCAAAGTTTATTTATCTATTTTGAGAGAGCGAGAATGGGGAGAGGGACTGAGAGAGAGAGAATCCCAAGCAGGCTCCTCACTGTCAGTGCAGAGCCCGTGAACTGTGAGATCATGACCTGAGCCGAAATCAAGAGTTGGTCATTTAACTGACTAAGCTACCCAGGTGTCCTCCCTACTCCTTTCTTCTTGATTACTTTGAGATGAATCTCAGATGTCATCTTTTCATCTGTACATATTTCTTTAGGTATCTCTAAAAGATAAGGCCTCTTTAAAAGGGTATAACCACAACACTCCTGTCGTAGCTAAAACAATGAACAATTAATTCTTATAGTATTAATATTTCATCTACTAAATGAAGTAGGGGTCTCTATTATTTTCCCTCTGGATTTTTACTCTCTGTCTCATCACCAATTTTTGAACAATTCATGCTTTTCAGTGTAGTTCTTTCTCTTTGAGGAGCCTCAGCAGAGAGGACTCCTTTCTTCGTCTTTCTGTCTTTCTGGCCCCTTTGGTTCCTGCATTTGGCTACACTAGTTCTCTGCCTTTTTCCTGCTGCTTCCTGCTGTCCTTCAGTTGGAAGCATTAGTTTTAAAAATCTGAGGCCTTTGAGTTGCCTTTAGATATGCTACTAATAAGCTGTTACCTACTTGCTTTATGTAGTGTGGAGTTCATTTCCAGGTTGAGCCATGCCCTCCTCTACCATGGTCAACATTCTTCTCAATGCACAGCCTTCCGAACTGGGAAGGTTGAATTTGGATCGTCCAATTTCCTTGGCAGCTTCCTCCACACTGCACAGCTTTCTCAGGGGGAGGAGCTACAGATTATGCCTCACTGATTTTCTTCAATGTTTCCTCTGCACTGTAACATATATTCTTAACAGTTTCCTGTTTGGGGCTGCATTTTTTCTTTCCTTCTCTATCAGATATAGGCTTTCCCCTGTATTAATGTTCTGCTGTCCATTTTAATAGAAACTTGGCTCGGGAAGCTGGATGTATGAACCTACATGTTGTTATAGGAAGCCCCCTATGACCTTTCTTGGGAGAAAATACCTTATGGATTATTTTTACAGAGGCAAAAGCTGGCAATTGTCTCATAATTCAAGAAGCTCCAAGTCTTTACTTATCATGTTAAGAAACACCTTTGGCAACTTAGTAATAACAGCTAAAATAGCACTCTGAGATCAAATAATGACTTACATTAATAAATGAAATACCAGCTCTGTTCAACCCCAAATATTGACTTCTTTTTTTGCTCTTGTTCTGATCCATAAAACTTTTTTTTCACCTGGCTTCAGATTCAGATTCTGTGAAAGTCAAGGTACATCTATATACCCTGACCTCTGACTATACTGAGGATACTGTGACTTGTGAGAAAGAGAACACAATTAGAATTGGAAAGACTTGATTTTACTGTCTTATCCCTTCTGTCCTAGCTGTGTGACTGGAGCATGTCACTTCACATCCTTCAAGTTCGGGGTCATTAACTGTAAGATGGCTTAATAATTGTTTTACTCATGGGATGGTTGTGAAGATTAAGAGATAGAATAAATATAAAAGTTTGAAACATATACTAATATTAGTTCCCATTATGAGTGGGTGTTTTGTAAATTAAGATGGTTGAAAATACTTGGTCATCATTGTGAGATTTAAGATCATTGGAAAGGAGAACATGAATGTCTGCTTTTTTTTTTTTTTTTTTTTCCTTCCTGTGGGAATCACTGGCCTGCTTGGTTTCTGAACGCACTTGCAGGTCACAAATTCTTTGATTCTATAAACCACAGAGGTTTGAAAGCTAGTGTATTCTTGTGTAGTTTTCTCAGGTTAATTGTTAGTTACTACAGACACTGTCTGAGACTTGAAATGGGCTCGTTGTATGTTGGGTTCCCTGGGAAATAGACTCTGAGGAGAAATATGCGTGCAGAACGTGTAGAGGCTGCTTTTAGGCAACAGGCTTTAGCAGTGGAAACCAGAGTACGGTGAAAGGGCGGATAGCAACCATCACCACCACCGGATGCAAACAGGCAATGCAAACAGACTCATTAAGCAACCCACCTGGAAATACCCATCGGCTCTAACTGACCAATTACAACAAGACACAGTTCCTAAGATTACCAAAAAGGGAAAATTCCATAGTCCCTCACTCTGCTGTATACCTGTGGCTCCTCACCACTGCCTTGTCACAGATAGTCTCTCCTTTGCTGTCCTGCCCACCCACACACCTTGAGGGGTATCAATAAACTTCTATCTCTTTTGTTCTGCCTTGGGTGAATTCTTTCACTTCCAGTGCCACCAGCCGCCGCCCAGTTGGCTGCCCCACAGAATGTTTACTGGAGAGTGCTGGTAGTGACAATGTTCTGAGGGGTGAGGAAAGTAGTTTGAATTCGGGGAGAGGTTCAGCTGAGATGTGCTCACAGCAGAGGCTTCAGTCAATCCCACCTGAAGGAACCTTGGAACTTGCGTGGCCCTTCTGAATTGTTCTGCTCTGAAGCAAGGGAGCTTGACCTTAGTATCTTCCCCCCTTCCACCACGAAAGGATGCCTTAGGAGAGAGGGTGTGACCTTAGTGGAGGTGGTGCTCTTTGGCCAAGGGCTGAGCTCTTAGGTTGTTGGCCATCAATACTCCCAGCAGCTGGGGACTTGGCTACCTCCAACCTCAAGGTAGATCTGTATAGTGAACACCATTTACTATAACTGTCTTTATCTATGAAACACCGGTTGGCTACTGGGGGTGTGTGTGTGTCTCAATTTATCTTCACAAATTGCCTTTTCGTTTGTTTTCTGTAGCTTAATTCCTTAGCATCTAGCATTTACATAAGTTTGGGCAAAGTAAATTCACAGTTCTGAGACTTAGTTTCTACATATAAAGTATATTATTCACACTGTTTTTTTTGTGAGGATTAAATGAGATTCCATTCATGTTTTAGATAAGGCAAGTTGCAAATCAAGTGCATCATGGTCTCTGGTGGGAATGGACGTCTTGAGACATGACTTTGGGAGTTATAGGACATGAGAAATTATAATGTCTGATTATAAAACATTCTAATCTGATTGGTAGGTCAGAATGGTAGAAAAGACTCTTTTTTGCTTGGGTTTGAATAATTTCAAAGGAATGCCCAGCTTCCAGAGGACATATTTTAGGGATTAGACTGGATTTAAATTTGAGTAAAAAAAGAAAAAAAAAATCACCGCATGGCTCAAACAATGTCTTGGTTTAATTGATATTCCTATTCCTGCTTTTTGATCATCAATGAGAAGTGGAGGGGATGCCAGAAATTTAGAGGACAAGATAGGTATTATTTATAATGCTTCAACTCAGTCTCTAATTAAGGTAAACCCTTTGAATTCTTTAAATAATTTTTTAGTTAGTTAGTTTGTTTGTTTATTTATTTATTTAGAGCACAAGCAGGGGAGGAGCAGAGAGGGAGAGGGAGAATCCCAAGCAGGCTCTGCACCATCAGCACAGAGCCTGATGTGGGGCTTGAACTCAGAAACCTAGAGATCATGACCTGAGCTGAGATCAAGATTCAGATGCTTAACAGACTGAGCCCCCCGGGCACCCCACCCCTTTGAATTCTTTAAAGGACGGTTAGTGGGTGTTAAAGATTAACACCTAAATAAGGACCTCTTCCTAAGAGTTCAAAGTACCAACTGGCCACAAAGCCTCTAGGTATTGTAGTCATGTAGGCACATGTCAATTGGAAGACACGAAAGCAATACTTGACTGTTGCTTTTAGATCTTGACCTTAGTTATAATATAATCTCATGTTCTGTGGGTTGTGTTAATATCCTGTGAGTTAACAAGCATGTTGCTTTGGATAAAAAAAGCAACTAGTTTATACTGAATTAAGTATTTTTCTTGAAGAACTTTTTTTGAATTGCTAAGGTTATCCACTGAGGAGTTCTCTTAACTGGGCTGGAGGATCTTCTAAATCCATTCAAATATATTTATAGGGCTCAATTCTTCTCTGAGGTCACAGAGGCCAAGGTCAGCCATATACCTGGGTGCTGCCAATAGATGGCCATGTACCTTCAGCTCTGGCCAGCTATTGGCATCTAAAACACCAAAGTTTTCTATTGCTTTTTGGGGGGCTAAATAGAGTTGTTTGTTGCAGTGTAACTACCCTAGAGATAAGAGTACAAAAAATGCTTTTCCATTAGTAATCTTGGTAAAATCTGTTAATTTTTTTTTCCAATCGGAAACTAGCTTAGAGCAAATTTTATTTATTTATTTATTTATTTATTTATTTATTTATTTATTTATTTTTAAAGTAGTCTTCATGCCCAGTGCGGAGCCCAATGCAGGGCTTGAACTCACAACCCTGAGATTAAGACCTGAGCTATCTGTGATCAAGAGTCATGACGATGCTTAACCAACTGAGCCACCAAGGCACACCAGGCAAGTTTTAAAAATATGGAGAAAACATAGATGACAGCAAAATACAAGCTGCTTGAGACTGTCCTTTATGAAATATAATTCTGAAATGTTCAAAAATTTGTGTGTCACTGTGAAAGAACATTGCATTAAAATTTAGAGGCCCAAGTTCTAAAAGAATCTCTGTTCTATGAACTTTGGCAGAAGTACTTATTCTTTCTACATCTGCACTTTTTGTGTTAAAATTCAGGACTTTGGACCAGATCAGGAGTCAACAAATTTTTTCTGCAAGGGCCAAATAGTAAATATTTTAGGCTTTGGGGGCCAGCCTGTCTCTGATGCAACCACTCAACCCTGCCCTTATAGCAAGAAGGTAGCCATAGACAATAGGTAAATGAATGGGTGTGGCTGTGTTCCAATAAAACTGGATTTACAAAAAGCTACTACTGGCTGGATATGGCCCAGGGTTTACAGTATGCTGACCTGTGCACTAGATAATCGTTTCCAAACTTGAGTGATTGTTAGAATTCCTGATTGTATCGGGTATCTGTTGCCTGGCATCACAATACATTGTGAGTAGAGTCACAACCAAAAATCTCAGTTGTACACAGCAAAAAGCATTTATTTATTCTGTGTCTGTGACTCCCCTGAGTTGGTCCTGCTGGGCGTGGTCACATGTGTTCAGTCAGCCGGGGTTAGCTCTGCCTCCTGCTGCAGATGTATGTATGGGTCAACTGGGACAACAGGGATGGTTCTCTTCCAATATATTCATTCTGCAGGTATTCTGAAGCTACCACAGATGCTCTGCTGTATCAATGGTACAGAAACAAGAGTGTGAGTGTGAATATGGGAGGCTTCTTAAAGGCCTAGGTTTGAAACTGGCACAATGACAATATCATTTCTGTCCACATGCCATGGTCCAAAGCAAGTCATAGGGACTGGTGCAAGTCAAAGGGTGGAAAAGTATATTCTACCCATGATAAGGTCATGGCAAGGGTCATTCAATCAAACTGGGGATTTTGTTATTTTTATTTTTTAAAGCACACTATTGGGCCCCGTGCCAGAAGTTTTGAATCAGCCGGTCCCTGGCTGAGTTTAGAAATATGTAGGTGCTTAACCATCTTGATGATCAGTCACTGCAGAGAACCACTCTATTAGATGCCTTCTCAGGCCACTTGCAACTCCATTTCATTTGATTCTATGAAATGAAGAATTTCTATTTTTTTGAAAGTGCACTTTGTTCTCAAAAGGTTTTTAAATGTGATAGCCAGGCTCTGCAGTCGCTTGGCATTTCAGGGTCACAAAGCAGGCTGACCATGTCCTTGATGGAATCTCTGTTCACCCCCACACAGAGCTCTGACCTGCTTTCTCCTCACCCACTCCTCCACCTCCTCCCCAGAACTCTCCTGGTGGGGACAGCTCATCAGGCACTTCTGGAGGCAAGATGGTGATAGCCATCAGTCGGCACAGCTGGACTAAAACCAACTCATTTCACACTGCAGTGGCTGGTAATCAAATGGTACTACATGCTTTATTAATTTGTAATCACCCCCCCCTTCCCTTTTCTTTTACTCCTAGGTCACTTAAAAATCCCTTGATTGTGCAACAGTGGGGAATAATCCTTCTTTTAAAAAGGTGGCACTTTCATTATACAATTGCTAAACTCAGCATCTTGGGGGCATTTCTCATGAATATTAAATGCTACGTTTTAAAATTTATATTTGGGGTGATTTTTCTTTTCTCGTTTGAAAGAAGCTTTTAATTGTGGCATAATGGCTGGCCTGCCACCATCAATATCCGTGGGTCAATAGTATATTAGCAGGTAGCAATGTTAGGTCTCTTAAGTCACAGCTGTGGTTAGGGGGAACATGGATGCCCAGATAAGCTCTTTCGTGAAAGCTGATGTCAGCATGTCATTGCCAACCACAGAAGACTTATATTCATCATTTGGCTTGCTAAAATAACATGAATTTCTTTTAAAAGTCCATACTCTTAAATTGCCAGCATATGATTTATGCAACACTGGAATTTGTCAGCTGGTTTAAGCCTACAGAGACTTATGTAGGCAGTGGGTGGGAAGAAAATGCGCGATGCAGAACCCAGTACTTTTTTTATGTTAGATATTACTCATTTTTATTAATACATTACATTTATATAGAAACATTCTTTCACATACCATGAAACTTCTTTAAAAACGAATTTAATGAATTCTACTGATATAACCCAGATTGATTGTGCATCACCCCCTAGAGGTGGCTAGAGGTAGCCACCAAACAACCCCAAAACAAGCATTTGTTGTGTTAATGCTATTTTTGAGTGACAAGTAAAACAATATTCATATTGTGTATAATACTTGTGTCAGTTGTTTTGCGAATGTTTCCGATTTGGGGAAAAAGAATCCACAAAGCACCCAAACCCTCAGAAAGCATTTAAAAGATAAGAAACAGGTAATAGAGGGCAGTGATCTTGCAACAGGCAGCAGACTTTTTTTTGTAGGGGGTCCAGGTGTAATATTTTCACCTTTGTGGGCTATAGGATCTCTGTTGCGCTATTCAGCTCTACTCAACTCAATTCCACTGTAGCATGAAAGCGGCCACAGACAACACATAAACAAATGATTATGGCTATTGTTTTGTTTCGGGAGGCAAATTAATGCTCAGAGACTGAGTTTGCCTTTGCTGGCAATTTATTTTACACAGGTTCACTGCAGGAATTTCACAGGCCATACAGGAAAATGGTTCTTAATAAGCAAAAAGGAATTACAAACTCCAAGCCAACGATAGATTAATTGCACTGTTGTTCCAGGCAAGGGACTATGGAAGGAGTAAAGTCTAAATTTAGTTGAGGGGTACCTTTATTTGACTATGTCCTCGGGAGAGATGGCTTAGTCAATTCAGAGCTGACATCCAGCTGCCAGGGCAAAAGTACAAGTCCCCTGTTGCTAGAGCACGTTGCTAGGGAACGATGTCACTGGCATTGACAGGCCAGAGGGTCTTTCTTGGGGGTGCTTTTTGGCTTTCACCACTGCCCATAAAAGAGTTGCCTTTACCTCAGCAGGATCTAATTGCCCCAAGGTTTTCAGAGAGCTATTTAGATCAGCAAAGTGTCTTGCCCAGACCGAACACTCTCAGGTATTCCTCACAAACTCTTGGTATTTATAGTCAAAATGTCTCCTTGCCATAGTTGCTTCTTCATATGTTTTTACTGATAAGCCCCAGCAGGTCCCCTCAGCAGCTGAGCTGAATGCTTATCAATGACAATGGATGAGATGACAATATCCTGTCACAGCTTACTTCACTCTTAATCAAAACAACTTTACTCTTAAATACAATTTCATTTTTTATCGTAAACAAGTGGATTTGGAATCAGGTCAAACCAATATACAATAGCTATAGTCCAATAAAATTTTATTTACAAAAACAGGCAATGCGAACACCAATTAAAAGACGAGATTGCTAGAGAACCAATCATATATCATCTATAAGCAACCTACTTTAAATATAAATACACAGCCCTAAAGGGCTAGGGAAAGATATATTGATCTAACACTAATCAAAAGAAAATGGGAGTAGCTATATTAATTTCAAACAAATCAGACTTCAGAACAAGAAATATTATCAGGGATTAGAAGGGCTATTACATAAGTATAAAGAGGCCAGTTCTCCAAGAAGACATAACAATCCTTAATGCGTATGTGTCTAACAATAGAGCGTCAAATATATGAGGCAGAAAATGACAGAACTGCAAGGAGAGGAAGACAGATCCACTATTATAGCTGGAGACTTCAACACCCTTCTCTCAGTAATTGACAGATCCAGCAGGCAGAAATTCAGTAAGAACATAGTTGAACTCAACAGCACCATCAGTCAGCTAGATCTAATTGACATTTATAGATTATTTTGTTCAACAAGAGCAGAATGCACATTTTTTCCCCTCAAGTTCACATGGAATAGTCACCAAGATAGACCACATCCTGGGCCATTAAACACACTTTAATACATTTAAAAGAATAGAAACCATACACTGTGGTTCTCAGACCACAGTGGAATTACACTAGAAATCAAAAACAGATAGATAGTTGGAAAATGCCAAAGTATTTGGAGATTAAACCACACACTTCTAAATAATGGCTCAAAGAAGTCTCAAGAGAAATTTAAAAATATTTTGCATTAAATTAAAATGAAAATACAGTTTGTCAAAATTTGTAAGATGCAGCAAAAGCAATGCTTAGAGGGAAATTTATAGCACTGAATGTACATGTTAGAAAGAAGAAATATCTAAAATCAAAAAGAGGTAGTGGACCAATTAAACCCATGACCATAGATTGTTGACTCTTTATCTAAAGAATGATCAATTTGATTATAAAGTAAGCCAAATTATTTCACTCCACTCTATGTTTACAAAACCATGTAGAACCATCCAGAACCACTAGGGCATCTATCAAAATGGAACTGCAAGATAAATTAGACAAAATAAATGCAGACCTAGAAAAACGCTCCTCAACATCCATCCATGGATGATTGGCATTAGTACCCTTACCAAGCACCCAGCTCTTACCACTTTATCTGATCCCTCTTTGAATCTATATTTCTTCTTCTTTTAATGTTTATTTATTTATTTTGAGAGAGAGAGAAAGAGAGGCAGAGAATCTCAAGCAGGCTCTGCGCTGTCAGTACAGAGCCTGACGCAGGGATTGATCTCACGAATGGTGAGATCATGACCTGAGCCCATGTCAAGATTCGGACGCTCATCCAGCTGAGCCCCCCAGGAGCCCCTGAACCTACACTTTTAACTGACAGCTCCTTCCCTCCAATAAACTCAAACTGATCTTCCTTCTTGTCCTCATTACAATTTATATTCTTTATGCAAGAGCCCAAGTGATCTTCAAAAAATCATTCATCTTCCTAAAATTCTTTATGTTTTTCCCACTGTCTTTGATAGAAAAATCCTTAATACCTGCAAGACCTGGCATAATCTAGTGCTGTCTTCTCTCCCCAACCCAATCTTATGCTTTTGTTCCCGTTGAGTTATTATTCCTCCAAAATATTGAACACCAAGCATTTTCTTCTGGTGCACTGGGTATCTACAGCTCCCTAGAAGGTACCTTCACATTCCTCTCTGTTCTTCTAGATAATCCCTCCTTGCATTAATTTCCTACAGCTGCTATAACAAATTACCATAGCCTTGGTGGATTAAAATAACAAAATTTAGTGTGGTATAGTTCTGGAGGGCAGAACTCCAAAATCAGTTTTACTAGACTGAGGTCTAGGTGTCAGCAGGGTTAACTGCTTCTGGTGGCTCTGAGAAGAGGATTTGTTTCCTTGCCTTTTTCAGTTTCTTTCTTTTTTTAATATACATAATTTTATTACAATTTAAAAAAAAAAAACAAAACGCAAAATTCTAAAAAACCCAAATTTACTATTGATACTAATTCCTACAAGTTTGCTGTGCTACAGTACACAAGTCAAGAAATGAAGAAAACCATTAAATATTTAGAAACATTCAACATCAGAAGCTTTAAAATCTAACTGTATGTAGTAGCCCCTCGAAAAGCTACAACCTGCATTCTTAAAAAAGTATTTTCTCTACAAAGAATCTTATCTATGCAAAATACAAAAATCTGTACAGTTTTTATACTGAAGCTAATATTGAGCTGCACTTGAATTCACATTCTTAGCAAAACAATTGCCTGAGCACACACGCACACTCCACACATATCATTACAGGATAGCCATTTATGCTTCATCTTCCTCCTCTTCCTCATCATCTTCATCTTCCTCCTCCTCCTCCTCTTCCTCCTCTTCCTCCTCACCCTCTGGTTCATTCTTCTTCTTTGAACCTGTAGGCCTACTAGGGCCCTTCTTTCCCGCTTCACTTTTGCCCTTGGCGCGATATGCAGCAATATCCTTTCCATACTTCTCTTTTAGCTTAGCCGCCTTCTGTTCATATGGTTGTTTATCTTTGGCTGACTGTTCAGACCACATTTCACCCAATTTTTTTGCAGCATCCCCAATGGATAAACCAGGGTGTTCACTTTTGGTCTTTGAGCGATGTTCAGAACAAAACAGGAAGAATGCAGATGGAGGCCTTTTAGGAGCATTGGGGTCTTTCTTCTTTCCTTTCTTGTCTCCTTTGGGAGGAACATAATTTTTCATCTCCCTGTCATAGCGAGCTTTGTCACTTTTTGCCATATCTTCAAATTTCGACTTTTCCTTCGCAGACATGGTCTTCCATCTCTCGGAACATTTCTTGGAGAATTCAGCGAAATTGACCGAAGAGTCTGGGTGTTTCTTCTTGTGCTCTTCCCGGCAGGTCTGCACGAAGAAGGCGTACGAGGACATCTTGCCCCGTGGCTTGTTGGGGTCTCCTTTACCATGGTGACAGACGGTGTCTACCTGGAGGTAGCTTTTCCTCAGAGTCCCGCGGAGGGGCCGGATCCAACAGAGACGCTTCCTTCCCAGGGCTCCGGCGTGAACTGGTTTATCTGCCTTTTTCAGTTTCTAGTGGATACCTGTACTTCTCTGTTTGTGGCCTCTTCTTCCATCTTCTAAGCACATTGCCTTCTCCTCTGACTGACTGCTCCTGCATCTCTCTTACTTGTGAGGTCATTTAAGGGCCTATCTGTATAACCTAGGGTGTCTCCGCATTTTAAGATCCTTAACTCAATCATGTCTGCAAAGTCCATTCACCACTGAAGATAACATTCACAGGTTCTGGACATTAAGATGTGGACACTTCTGGAGACCTTATTCAGCCTACAGCCTACCACACTATTCATCTTCCACATTTTGGTTTCTATGTCTTTCCCCCAGAGAGGATGACTTGACCCTCCAATCTCCAGTCTCCAATGTGCTCCCTCACATTGTCTCAT
Organism: Panthera uncia; assembly: GCF_023721935.1. NCBI lineage: Eukaryota > Metazoa > Chordata > Mammalia > Carnivora > Felidae > Panthera > Panthera uncia. Next base: position 89,624,372 of record NW_026057578.1, read on the forward strand.
TCAGCAAACCCTCTCTTTTTATTTCACCTCAATTACTTTTCAGTTTAACACCTGCTCTTTCACCAGGCTTTAAGCCAAAAAGGTCAGAGAACACGTCTATTTTATCATTGTTGAGTAAATAACCTAGTGATGTGGGGGTGCGTTTTCACTTTTGCCACCAAAGGGCACAACTTGGTTTCCTTAAGCAACTTGAATTTATGATAACGACATTTGAAGTAACATTTTCCTTTTTTACCTTGTTCGATTTTTCCAGCGTACTTTCTTTTACAATAGGCTGAGGGAAAGCATTTTTAGGAAAATTTTCTTTCTGGCAAGAAAAACAAAACAAAACAAAATAAAATACCCCAAATTAAAAGCCCTGTAAGCATGTAAGTTAGTTATCAAGTGTTTTCACATGTAGTGCACTCTGCCCTCTTCTCAAAGAAATAGAAACTATAATATCTGTACAACAACAATCCTTACCAATTATGGGGTTTTTTTTGCATTTGCATTTTTATGGAAGTATATTTAACATACAATAAAATGTGTAAGTGTTTACCATTCACATTTTAATTAACAACTGAATGCTTCAAAGCTAACTCTTTGGCAGGTCTATAAAAACAAAATAAATGACCTTCAATTTTTAATTACTTTTTTATGGCCTTAAGCACTATACCTGTTTGTGGTAAAAACTATGGAATAGAAAGAACCCAGATAGGAAAATAAAAATCATGAATAATATCACTACCCAGCAATCATTAGTCTTTATCCTGAGTGGCCAGGTGTCATTTTTGGTCCCTTCTATGAGCTCTCTTCACTTTTCTCAGATAGGTCTATCCAGTCCATCTATAAATACTGTTTATATGTCAGTGACCCCCAAAATCTATTATCTCCTCTTTTACCTCTCTCTGGCCTACAGAGGACTTGGCATCTCTGCTTGAATGTCCAATGGATATCCCAAATATAACATTTGCTGAAACAGAACCTTTGACTTTTGCTCCTTCTCGTTGTCCTTCCCGGTCACATCGGTATTTCATTCCAAAAATTTAGGATGTGACTTTGAAAAGTGACACCAAAAAAATCACAAAAATAACTTAAATTAGTGCAGAATTCTTATTGAACTAGTTAGAACTTGATTTTTAAAAATTTTTTAGGTTATTTATTTATTGTGAGAGACAGAGAGTGAGTGGGGGAGAGGCAGAGAGAGAGAGGGAGAGAGAATTCCAAGCAGGCTCCACACTGTCAGCACAGAGCCCAATGCGGGGCTCAAACTCTCAAACCGCAAATTCATGACCTGAACCAAAACCAAGAGTTGGATGCTTAACTGACTAGCCACACAGGTGCCCCAAACTATTCAGAATTTAACACCCAGGAAAACAACCAAATATTCTATAAGCAAGAAGTTAGTGTTTGGTAAAGGTCAGATGGTAGAGGGAAAGATGACTTTGAAGTGATTGATGGTGGATAAGTCAAGTAACTAAACATTTGAGAGAGGTGTAGGTTCTCTAGCTCTCTGTCTCTCTCTCTTTCTTTGTCTCCCACTCTCTTCCAAGTTTAAATTCTCCAAAACTGTGAATCTGAATGATTCTACCAGTTGTTACTCAATATAGGACATCTAATCAAATAGAATATTCACACCAACCTTTATAGCGACAGGCCAGCCTAGATCTTTGGTCTTTGGGTCAAGTATCTCTGATCAGTTAGTTGTAGCTGGGGCTGGGCTAACTTTATGGGTATGTGACCTGTGCAGTCACATGTGGTCATGCTTAGAAAGGTTCCATGCTTGGTTTAATGCTCTGTTTTCGCTATCTAGAAATTCTTAATAATTTTTGAACAAGGGACTGTTCCATTTTTATTTTGCACTAAGTGCCACAAATTATGTTGTCAGTCATATTTTACTGAGAATGATCAACAGAGCATTAAGGATCATTTCAGAGAGAGGCTGTGGTGTGCAGGGCTTTGCAGACTTCTAGAAAAGCATAGTGTAACTTGAATATACCTTGCTTGGATTCCCAGAACTCTAGTGCAAAAGTAGAAACAATAAATTAAAAATTACTAAATCGTCCATGAAATTTATAATCACTCTGCTAGCAAAAATAACTAGCAATACAGTTAAAAGACCAGTGAAAACCGTAATAGCATATGTTCTTTCTATGGTCATCCTGCAATATTTTTAAAATGTGAAACTTACTAACCCATCTAGAAAAAATGGTCAAATGATATAAATGATTAATTTACATAATCATTTCCTTTATTTACATAAAGGAAATTAAAAGGTAGGTAAACACATGAAAACACATTTAGCCTAGTGAGTCATCTAGAGAAGTCTAAATTATATTTTTTTATAAAATTGATAGTGTTTAAAAATAATAGTGTGGTCATCAACAGAAGGAAGAGGAGTCTCTTATCTACTAGGGAAAAGGTTAATTGATGGAATCAATTCGGTAATAACTATTTTCTTAAAGCATACATATTCCAGCAGTGCTACTTCTGGATATTTGTCTTAAGAAAATAATTACTTTTGTATGCATGACATAACTATAAAGCTATTTTGAAACATTTTTTTATATTTGTGAAAAGTTGATCTTACATGTATAGAATAATATAAGTAATATATTTTACATAATATATTTGCATATATATATTCATATATATATATGCATATATATATATATATACACACACACCATACACACAGTATGTAGAAGAATATATATTAGAATTTAAATAGTGGTTGGTGAGATTATGAGTGACTTTAACATTTGCATTTAAAAATTAGAAGGAGATATTATATGAGCAATAATAAAAGTTATTTCCAGAAAATGTATGCAGTGACAGGGTAAGTCAAGGAACAGTTTTATCAAGGAAAAGGAAGCAGTTTCCTTGAAGGCTTAGTTCCAAGTTTTCTCAAGTGATTTACCTCCAGGAATAAGTTCCATCCACTCCAGCATTCCTGGTCCTCAAAGACCTTCAGATTCCTTCAGTGCATGGAAGAAAACCACAAATTGTACCAAAAGTCTTAAAAATGTTGTGATCAATAATTCAGTAATTTTACATCAGGGCTTTCTCTAAAGCCAATGATTTAAAAATGCACAGAATGATTCACATGTAAGAAGGTTTATCATTCCATGAATTATGATGAAAAGTGGGAAATTTCCTGGAAGCGTAGCAAGAGCATATTGCTAGATAAATTATGGCACATTCAATGCAATTATTTAATATCCTGTATCGAAAGAGTGTTTTAGAATACATACATGAACATGTTAGCCTTTATGAAAATGAAGGAAACCTGATTTAACATGGAGTTGGGCAGGCCTGAAGGGGCGTTCTCACGTAGAACCACTCCTTGCAGCCTGCATCACCAGCAGGAAGAAGGAAAATAAGAATTATTTCGACAAGAGTGGGCACTTTTCACATAAGAATCTTATCTCCTGCCTTTAATGAAAGAAAGCTCCCCTCCCTGACCCGGCAACAATGCACTAACCACCATTTACAGCCAATGAGAAACCATTACAACTCAAACTCTTCCCCAGCAAACTTTTGTTCAAAATAACCCTCCCCAATTTCCTTAAAGCCTAAAATAAATAAATAAATAAATAAATAAATAAATAAATAAATAAATAAAATATATAAAAAAAGATCTTTCCATTTGTCTCTTTGGACCTGCCTATGGTTCATTGTAGCTTGCTTGTCCCAACTTGCAATTCCTCTGCTATTCCTGAATAAACTCATTTTTACTTAAATAAAATTGCTCTTTTCTCTGTTTCAAGTTAACACCTTCATGCATTTATTTTACAAAAAAATAAGCCTGTTAAGAATATCTTGGTAGGTTCTTCTGGTAGGTAGAATATTGGCCTTCTAAAGATGTCCACATCCTAATCCCTAGAACCTGTGAATATGTTACTTTACATGGCATAAGTACTTTGCAGATGTGATTAAGGTTAAGGATTGAAATGGGGAGACTATCCTGGGTTATTTGGGTGGCTAATGAAATCATAAGGGTCCTTTATAATGGAACAACTTTCCCCACTATATTTATGGAGAGATGTTGTTGGCCTTGAAGATGTGTGCTTCACACATGGCCTTGTGGTTCACACATGGTTCATGGCCTTGGCCATAAACCAAGGGAATGTGGGTGGCTTCTAGAATCTGGAAAAAACAAGGAAATGTATTTTCCTCTAGAGTTTCTACAGGGGTCCACAAACCTACTAAACTTTGGTTTAAGCTTGTGTTGGGACTTCTGACGTACAGACCTGTGAGATAAATTAATGTTGTTTCAAACTACTATGTTTTACGGTAATTTGTCACAGCAGTATAGAAAACTAATACAGTTCCTCTATCAGAGAGAGAGAGAGAGAGAAAGACAGAAAGACATTATGTTTAGATTGGAAAAATAGTTCCTGAGTTTGGAGAAAACATGAGGCTATGAGAACAGAGAGGGCATAGGTCTGAGAGAAAAAGATGGCAAAGTCCTGAGGGATAAGGGTAGCACCATGAGTCTAGACATAAGGGATCAGGAATGGGTGTGAAGAAGAATATGGAAACAGTGGAAGGCTACAGACTTGAAGGGACCATGCAGAGACAAACAAGGAATGTCATAAGGTGATGCTAATTTTTTATTGATTGCTTCTTTCCTCCAACACCTTGATACTCCATAAACCCAGGAACTCACCTAATCCTAGAGAAGGAACAAAGTGAGGGGCTCTGAAAAGATTGGGGATAAAGATGAAATTTTCTTGCCAAACCAGTGATATGGGGGTACAAATTATATGTTGAATAAAAATAGAAATTAAGGAAGTTATATTTTTGCACAGCTGAGGTTATAGCCTGATAAGATAACACAAGGTATCAGTTTATCAGCGCAGACTTGTAAGAACCAGAAATCTAACCCTGTATCAAACTTTGTTAATAACTTCAAGTCCATAGATCAAGAAACAAAGAGAAAGCAAAGAGAGGTCTGAGACATCAAGTGTGGCTCCCCAGGTACTTTCTCACATGGATCTCACTCTCTTTAGCTAGAATAGTATATGGGGTTGCCAAGTGAGGTTTTCTGGGTATGTGACACAATAGGCAATTATGTGTGAATTATGAAACATTGCCATTTTATACCCTTGCTATTGTATAGTTAATGCGACCTCCTTAAAGGATCCATGACTCATAGATTTATTTATTGTCTGTAAATGGGTTTATTTATTATAAGAGATCCTTTAACCAAAGACATTTAGTCATTGTCAGATAAGGTCTCTTTCCCTTAAGAAATATAATTAGTCTAATTACCCAAAGGCCTAGTGGATAAGGATATTAGTTATCTGTTTGCTTTTATTTATTTTTTTTCTTCACCTTGGGGGCACCCCTTGGAAAGAGAGTGAACGGATCATAAACTAGTGGCTTTAACTCCTTTCTTTCATCTGATAATTTGTAACAACTATGGTAACTATTATTGACATATCCTTAAAAAGAAAAGGGCTTTAGAAAATAGTAGTGAAGTTGGAAGACAAAAGATAATGTGGAACATACTTTTAAGTACAATTCTCAATGTGTAAGGTGTTCTCAATTTTCATACCAGGTAATGAAGTTATGATAGCGTATAAAGCTTTGATATTTGTGACCAATTTAAAGTCAGGGGACAACCTGGGATTGATTTTGTTGTATCACTGATCCATAGAATTGCATAATGGGTTCCTCGATAGCGTAGATTTGAAGTGTCAGATGGAGCAGAAACATTGCTTATGGTCCACTCTTCCACAAAGGGTGTGAGGGTGAAATGGAGAAATAAGTCACCACTATGTCCTCTGTGTCCTAGCCATTTGTGTGGGATTTAGGAGGAGAGAAAGTTATGCAACAAGGCAGAGTAGGGGCAGTGAATGCTGTGACATAGACATAGGTCTTTCTTTATTAAGAGATGTGAGCTCGTTTTGAGAGAACAATTGCTATCTCTTAAACAATTTTCTTGACTTTAGGAGTAAAGAGATGTGGTTGAAACCAGAGTAATGGATTATCTCCTCACCCTCCCCAGTTCAACACACACACACACACACAAACACATACAGCACAGCACATTCAATTTTTTCCTTACTCTAGATTCGAGGAGAAGAGGGGCTGGGTTGGGCTTTATGCCAGAGATTCTCTCATGGGTCAGTGGGAGAGAAGCACAACTCCAACAGGCTTCTAGATAAAATATTGAGGACCATCACTTTAGGGCTCCTTTAATGGCATCAGCCACTCCTGTGTGACAGACATATTCCCTGAACTCCATCTTCCTCGCTACTGAGGACCAGAGTAGTTTATGTACAAACTGATGGTGACTACAAGATCACCTAGAAGTATTTTCCATTCCAGAATATGGATTGAGAAAAAAATACACATATCCATTCTATTTCTTATTTATTTGTAATATCTTTCTATTTTAAATGCAAATCTACAGTCTTTAAGCTACTATTGGTAAAATAGGTTTTTCAGGAGAGTCAGACTTTAAGCTCCATTTGACTGCATTGTTTCTATGCATTTTGAGTTCTCAACCAGTACCAACCGGCCTATGAAGTTTTGGAACATAGCCCATTTGTAGCCTGGAAATGTAAATAAGCACCAATATAATTATCAGACTCACTTATTCATAGTGTCATTCCCTGAACTAATTTACGTGTTCATGTTGTTGGCAGCACACCCTTTAATGACCTGGATGCCCCCATTAGATTGGCCTGTTCTGTCCCAGCAGGCCATGACACCCTGAAACATTCAGCTTGGAATTAATAATCTACCATGGTAATTAGCAACCCAGTAGAAATGAAAAGATCACAGCTAAAGTCATAGCTATTTATTTAAGAGAAAATTATTAAGTAGGTGTTCAAGATTGTTTCTACGTGCTCAACCTCAGGGAGTGTTTTTGTAAATTGCAAGTTTGCTCTTTCCAACATAAAAAGACAAAACAGCAGTAATAAATATATTCTCTGGAGGGAAAATATAGACATTTAATTTGGATGGTTGGCTTTATCAGAAAAGTATTATCTCAGTTGTATGTGAAAAACACACACTCACTTGCACACACTCACAAAGACTCACACAGATGCATATACACAAAGTAAAAGCAGTGGCCGGTAGTGTTTTTCAATTGATTCAACTCTATTATATCACTGAAGGTTCAATGGCACAAAAATCCACTCTAGAAAAAGGGAAATTTACAGAAAAAAAATGAGCAGTTCATAGATGAGTACAGTCCTCACTCTTCGATTTATTACTGTATGATTGTGAAAAACATGGCATTTAAATACAAATTATTTTATTATTAGCATGGGTGATGGTCAAAGAATGATATTCCTTAGTCCAACAAAAAAAAGGACAAACATACTTCAATGCCATATTTAACTGGGACCAGGATGTTTGAAACTGTTCTGCTCACAGTAAATACAATCCAAATGTTTTCTTTTAGGAGGGGAATGTCCTCTGCAATGTAGAAACTTGTAGCTAGAACAGGAAATCACATAGTTTAAATCAGATTTATTAAACAAGTAATTTCATTTTCTCAATGTACTAAAGTTTAAGAGAAGTCAGACACTTGGGAATTTTGCTGATCCACTTCTAACTGGTATTCCCCCAAGATTTTATTTCCATTCCTTTCGTAAAGCCTGTCTGTTCAGATGTATATCATGCTCCTTAGATTTCCTTGATCTTGTCCTCCTTGCTGTTCTCGCCACAGCCGCCAGACTCTGAGCATTCCTATGCAGTCCTATCACGCGTAAAGTTGAAACAACTAGCCTTATTAACACAAGTTTGAAAGTGTTTCTTATTGTCAACCTTAACAGTATAATAATATAAGAAAATGGGGGGGGGGAGAGAGAGGGAAAAACAAAACAAAGCTTCAATCCAGAAGTTATATATTACTTTTAGCCAAGAGATCTCTCCAAGATTTATCCTGTGTTGTATGCTGCAAGATGAGAAGGAAACTACATTTTACTTTTTCTAAATTATTTCCCTCAGAAACAGATCTTTTCCATGGTTTGTTCTAATGGTTTTATAAAATACTACTCATTTATCTTGCTCGTTTCTCCTTTAGTTCATTTTGTTTTGTATTTTTAGGAAGACATCTCCAGGACTGTTAGAACACTTGATAATTGCTGTTTGTTAGAAATAACCTACTCTTTAAGCTAGTGGATGAAGAGGAAAATAATAAGAAACACATACATGATGAGTCTTTAAAACCTTTTGCCTGAAAGGACCAATCTCACAACAGGATATTATTACCCAATACAATGACACTCTTTTCTGATCCGATTGCACAGAATTATTTCCTTCTGCTCTATTCAAAACCACCCATTGGCTAAAGAACTTCTTATCTTTTGACAGAATAAGCTCTAGAGAAAGTACAGTTGATAAAAGAAGTTCTGTCTAATGGTTAAAGCTGAGAATTAAGTTAGAATTTCCTGGTGTAAGTTGGTCATACAGAGATTTTTGTATTTCTTGCTCTTTTGGTTTAGTTATCACATCTGAAATGTATTGCCAAGCCATGAAATAGGATTACTGATCTTCTTAACTATTAGTGAATTCTTTTTAATCTCCAGAGGAGTATTTTTGCATGGGGATAATAACTTTTCCTCACATTTGATGATCTTTTGCAATCCATTATCTATTTAGTTCTTTTATACTGTTTCTGTATTTATATCAATCTCTCTCTCTCTTGGTTTTCCAACATAAAAACTGAAAATAAGTTACTATAGGGAGGGAATCATATTTATTACATACTTCATCTGTATTTCCTCATGTATCTCAGGAAAAAAATACTGTACAAATTGATAGTTATTTAATAAAAACTTACTGAGTTGGGCTGACCAACTGGGAATATGTTGTATCAGCTGATAAGCCTGTCATTCTCTAAGCTTCCACATGATGTAAAGTGAACAATCCTATAATACTTTTCACTAATTTACCGCAATGTATTCTTACCTAATATCTTTTGTCTGAATTTTCTCAGTAGTCACTAAAACTTTCTTAATATAGATCTGGTACTTTTGGCATTGGGAAAACTTTTCATTTCCTTCAAATGCAAGCTCAGAATAAAGAGAGCTATTGGTGAAGTTGTTTCTCTAAAGAGAAGGCACTTCTGTGTCTTGAATGAACTCCATTTCTGCAGTGATTTACTGGAAAAGGAGTAAGGATATGATATACCAGAAAAGATGCCTGAGATGAATTTTTAATGAAAACTTAGAAAAAGGAGATAACATACCCTTTGTGTTTGCTTGCTGGTGTTTTAGGAACAGAGCTGAATTAGTCATATTCCATATTTAATAACACAGTTACAATTGGTGCCTATACAAAGTCTAATGTGTTTGATGCATGTACTAGGATATTTATGCATCCTTGAAAAATACACTGTTATGTAGCAAATATTTTAATTTTCTCAAAATAGTACTCAATTATAATGTCATGCTTTTTTTCACTATTTTAACTCAACATTCCATCTATGTTGCTGTATCATTGCTTAGATCTAAGGCATAGTATTTATAGGCTGCATGCATCACATTTTACTTATTCATTTCCCAGATGATGGACATCTGGGTGCTCTCAAGTCCTTGCTACAACAAACAACACTCTGTAACATCCCTACCTATAGTCTTTTTGGGATGTGTGTGACAGTTTTTCAGTGCAATTGCTGAATCATATAATGTAATTCATATATTACTAACTATTGCTACATTATCCTCCAGAATGATTGTAGCAGGGAGGAGGGAGATTATTGTTTCCTCATATTTCTCTATTACTTGGTATATCTATTTCTGTATAACAAATTACCTCAGAACTTGACTTAAAAAGATTTATTATCCCAGTTTTTGTGGGTGAGAAATCTGAGTGTGGCTTAGCTGGGTGACTCTGGGTCAAGGTCTATTGCAGTGAAGCTGTGAGCTAGGGCTGTGGTCTCATCTGAAGGCTCAATTTGGGGAAGATTCACTCCAAGTTATTTCTGTGGTTGTTGCAGGATTTAGTTCTCTATGAAATATTGGGCTCAGGGCCTCAATTCCTTATTAGCTGTTTGCTGAAGGCCTCTTTTAATTCCTTGCCACATAGACCACTTTCTAGGGCAGCTCACAACATGGCAGCTGGTTTCATAAGAGTAAGCATGTGAGAAGGGAAGAGAGAGCAAATGAGATAGAAGCCACACTCTTTGCAATCTAATCCTTGAGGTGACATCCTCTCACTTTTGCCATATTACATTTGTTAGAGGCAAGCAGTAGATCCAGGCTCTCTGTTTCCTTCCCCAGTTGAACTGTTAGAAAGCAATCATACATAGCACTTAGAAAAGTGGGTTTTGGAATTAGACATCTCTGTATCTGGATCCCGATTCTGCCTCTGCCTATATTTATGATCCTAGGCAAATTGCTTACTTGCATAAAACTCAGTTTTCTCATCAGTACAGTGAAGATAATACTAGAGTCTATTTCATGAAATTATTTTGACAATTTAATAAAATAAAACATTAGAAATCCTTAGCATGATATATATGGCACATATAAATTTTTCAACCAGCATTTCCTACTGTTATTTTAATTAAAACATGTCTTTTATATTGGGATTTATATTGAGAGAATGCTGACAAAAATATGCTTTCTTCGGATGTATATTCTGCAAAAATGGGAAAGAATGGAAATAAGAAGACATTGGATATTAAGGAGAATGTTCAACAAAATCCAGGAAGTCATGAAAGAATCTGAGCCTGTCTGGAAGATGGCCAAAATAGACATCTTTCTGTAAGATTTGAATATTTTTAAATGTATCATTTGGAGGAGAAAATCAATAGAGAGACATGTATTTTTTTAGATGGTTAGAATGGATGGAGGGTTTCAGTTAGAGAAAACAGAATAAAAAAAGAATTAAAAAAGGAAAGAAGAACAGTGAGTAGGAAGTATGAGATAAACTAGATTTCAAGAAATTAAACAATTGGCAGAAATAATCAATTTTTATGGGTAAGATGATACTAACTTTTAGTTACTTAGGATTATTCTACTTATTTAAACCTCTCTAATATTAAAAAAATTCCATATGAATGAGTTCAGTCAACTTTTTGGCTATTCAGGCTATTCTTTGCAAATGAGTGACAGAGGCTGCATTTCAGCATGGGGACATGGGAGGTGAAGTAACGTCAAAAGCACTTCACACTTGTGTTTTAGTAAGAACCCAGTGCTGGGGCCAATGGAACTACTCTGACAAGGGATCTCTCCACATGTACTGTGTTCACAGGGCTCCTATCAGTCAAATGTGATCAGTCATCTGCTTTCAACAGTAGTGCTGGCCAACTGGTGTTTTACTGCCATGCATTATTCATCTCAATATAAAGGATAAACTCAGCTCTGTTAACCACTGCCCAAGGGCCCTCAGAATCAAGAAAGGAATATGTGGTTTTGGAATTGTGTTTCTTTGTGGGAAGGGAAAAAGCAGACTAGCCATAAGCACTTGCCAATACAATTCAGTTAATAAAATATGTGTAGTCAAAGTAGTTTTTAGAGGTTGCTTATTACGGTATCAGAAAAATTTCTAGAAACTAATACCAAAGCAGGCACAATTAGTTTTTATTTCATTTTTATGTAAACTTTGTTTAGATGGATTATGTTTCTGGACAAAGTATATTCAGTTGAGCTGCCTAGCTAATAGATAAGGAAACCATATAAAAAATGCTGAACTATGTAAAAAATCTCAAAGCATCCTGTTTGGAATCTCAGCTTTTGACAGGCAATGAATTAAATAGTAATAGTAAGGTAATTAAAATCTCTGAGAATCATATGAAACAAGTTTATTGTGAAAATGGCAAAGATTATCAGTAAATACCTATAAACACACAGTCATGTGCACACACACACACACACACACAGAAAATAAGAGAGAGAGAGAGAGAGAGAGAGAGAGAGAGAGGGAGGGAGGGAGAGTGGGAGGGGAGATAGAGATAGATGAAATGAGGGAGATTGATTTTTCTTAACTGTAAAAATTTAGCTCCCTTTATGTTAAAGTTATGATATAAACCAGCATTTAACAAAATGTTCCTTTTTTAAAAACCAGCTATATTGAGGTATAGTTGATATACAAAGAATCACACATATTTAATGTGTGCAATTTGATGAGTTTGGACATATGTGAACATGCATGACACCATCGCCAGAAATCAAGGTAATATACATATCTAATACCTCTCAGAGTTTTCTCACGTCTCCTCATTTTCTTTTTTTTGTGTTTGTTAAGAACACTTAACATGAAATCTACCCTTTTAACAACTTTCAGTGTGCACAATACATATTATTAACGGTAGGCACTATGTTGTACAGCAGATCTTGAGGATTTATTGATCTAGCATAACTGCACCTTTATACCCATTGAATAATAAATCCTCATTTCCCCATCCCCCAAATCCCTGGAAATTACTATTGTATTATCTGTCTCTATGAGTTTGACTATTTTAGATAACTCATATAAATGGAATCATGTAATATTCATCTTTCTGTACTGGCTTATTTCACTTAGCAGAATGTCCTCAAGTTTATTTATGTTGTCACAAATGGCAAGACTTCCTTCTTTTATAAGGCTGAATTATATTCCATTGTATGTCTATACCTCATGGGCTTTATCTGTGCATCTGTCAATGGACACTTAGGTTGTTTCCATGTCTTGGCTATTGTGAATAATATTGTAATGAATGTTGGAGTTTAGGTATCTCTGAGATCCTGATTTCAATTCTTTTGGATATATGCCCCCAAATGGGATGGTTAGATCATATGGCACTCTATATTTGTTTTTCATAGCTACTGAGCCATTTTACGTTCTCACAAATTCTATACAAGAGTTTCAATTTCTCCACAAAATTATCAACACTTATTTCTTTTTATTGTTGTTGTTGATAGGCATCCTAAAAGGTGTGAGGTGACATCTCTTTGTAGTTTGATTTGCATTTTCCTGATACTTCCTGATAATTTCCCAAATACTGTTGGGAATCTTTTAATATACCTGCTGACCCTTTGTACGTCTTCTTTGTAGAAATAGCTGTTGACATCCTTTGCTCAGTTTTTAATTGAGTTACTTATTATTATTATTTGCTATTGAGTTGAAGGAGTTCATGTATTTTGCAAATTAATCCCTTACCAGATACATGATTTACAAACACTTTCTCCCATTCTGTGGATTGCCTTTTCATTATTTTGCTTATTTCTTTTGCTGTGCAGAGCTTTTTAGTTTAGTTTGATGTAGGCTATTTGTCTATTTTTGCTTTTGTTGCCTATAATTTTGGTGTCATATCCAAGAAGTCATTGCCAAGGCCAGTATCAAGGGGATTTTCCTGTCTGTTTTCTTCTAGTTTTACAATTTCAGGTCTTATGTTTAAGTCTTTTATCCATTTTGAGTTGATTTTGTTTAAGACAGGGGTTCAATTTCACAGTTTTGTGGTGTGTGGATATTCAGTTTTTCCAATACTATTCGTTGAAGAGACTATCCACTTGCCAAAGTATTCAAAGTATTAGTCCAACAATTACCCTCTCTAGTTTGTTAAATATTTGAAGTAATATGTGTTGCTAAATTTTATATTTTTCTTTGTCATAAAAATAATACGTGTCCATTGGAAAACTTGGAATTTACAAATGAGCAAAAGGAAAGGAAAGGCATCATCCAAAAATAACTAGTGTTAATATTTTTATGTATACTCTTAGTTTTTTATTTGTACCATTATATGAGTTCATACTGTTTTGTGAATATTCCTTTATATTATTATGAAAAAGAAAGTAAACAGAAAACAAAATGAGTTAATATTGTTTTATGCATGTTTCTTTGTGATGTTTTAAAAATATAATAAATCAGTATTGGTTACTACGCCATCTTATGTTATTTGGTCGTATGTGGTTTCACAGTCTCAACATGCTCCAGGAAGACAGACTGCTTGAGGTCTTCTTTGCCAGATGCTCCTGTCTGCCCTGAAGCCTTAACCCATGCTCTTACCTCTGCCTAGAACTCCCTTGGCTCCCTGCTGCCCTCAGCAAAGACCTACCATCCTTCAGATCCCAGCTTAAAAAAATACCACCACAACAATGAGACCTTCTTGAACCCTCCTGTTGGCTGTCTGTACTAAGTCTCTGATAAGGCCCTGGTTAATCTCATGAATTCTGGGGGTAGAATGGGTTCAAACTCTGGATTTACTATTTATGAACCTTCTGACCCTGGGCAAGTTACTTAGCCTGTCTGTGTCTTAGTTTCTTTATTTATAAAATTGGGATAAAAATAGCACCTTCTCCTTGAGATGATTATAAAGATTAAATGAGTTAATACACATAGGAAGAACTTAAAATAGTGCTTTACGCATGTAAATATTTTGTTTTAGACATTACTATTACTGTCATTCTTTCTTTCATGTTCTATAACCTCGTTTACAGCTACACATTTGTGGGCATGCTGGTTCCATTCCTATTTTACCCCACTAGGTTACAAGCTTCATGAAAGCAGGGTCTGTGTTCATTCATCACTACATATGATTCCCTGGCATAGGGGTGTGGACATATTTGTTGAATGAATGATTATTTACTACTCCATTTCTTTATGCTCTCATTTCTTTAAATTTTTTTCCTAATGTTTATTTATTGTTGAGACAGAACATGAACAGGGAGGGGCAGAGAGAGAGGGAGACACAGAATCTGAAGTAGGCTCCAGGCTTTGAGCTGTCAGCACAGAGCCCAACGCGGGGCTTGAACTCATCAACCATGAGATCGTAGACCTGAGCTGAAGTCGGATGCTCAACTGACTGAGCCATCCAGGCACCCCTATGTTCTCATTTATTTAGACTTTTAATACTCTTGTAAACTTTGGTAATGCTTTTCAAGAGACATTTCCCTTTCATTTAATAGGCAAAAATTAAGGCTCTGACAATTTTATCTCTATTTTAATGATACAGTTTAATATCTTCAGCCATTGTTTTCCTCAAGCACTTTTACCAGACACCCAGTTTTATGGTGCAGGGACTGGTTTAATACAACGAAGTGATTTTTATCACACAATTTCCTGCTGCAATACTTTTTTTCCCTTTCTTGTTGGTCCTCATTTTGAATCCTTTTCTTCAACAGAAGGTATTGGCTGGATGGGATGGGGAAGATGTGATATCTCACTGCTGACAACATTCAGCATCAAACACTGTAAAATGCTGCAATTTCCAGTGTTGTGGCTTCCCTCATTTTGCCTTCTGGCATCCCCTCATCACCTGGGTGCTTTGGTCATACTGTTGGACATGTCTGTGTTATTTAACCTTTTTAGCACATATAACATTGGTGACACTTTCAGCCTCCAGGAACTCCTATGATACATGCTTGCCACAGTACACTCTGTGAAACATTCAATTGAGCAAATGAAAAATAGCGCATGGGCCAGTGATCCTGCTAGAGCACTGTTTCATAGCTATTGGGGATGACAGCAAGTAGGAGAATGCCCAGGACTGCTGTAAGGGCATGCTGCCCATTGGATAGAAATGGAGTACTGTCCCTGCTAATTTGGGTGCTTCCAGGACAAACATGGAGAAGTTGTCAACAAAAAGGCCATTTTCTGCCTCAGCCATGTCTGTCTGTAACTCCCTCCTCTGTGCTCATCACCTATCAGCTTCCTTCTCTGGCCAAGTGAAAGCTTACGAATCAAAACTTGTTCCTTTTTCCTTCTTCTGGGTCTAAAGGATGTAATATGAACTCTTACGAACTCTGACAAAGCCTGTCTCAGTTCCCAACATGAGACAAAAATGCTTTATTCTGTAAAGATGAACAAATGAGGGAGAAGAGAAACTGGAGAAGATTTAGCAGTTCAAAAAAGGATGCCCATCAGAGTCAGTGTCTTCCTATGAAGCAGAGTTTCTATGGGAAATACAATATAACTGGAAAATGTTGAGTTTGTGTCGCCAATGACTGTTGCGAGAACTTAGCATCTATGAAAGCAGAGAAGGCCATCAGAACAAAGGAAGAAAAATCTGGAAAAATTACTTGGACCCCACAACCTACCTTTGAGTGATGTCATTCCCTTTGCTAAGGCCATGATAATAATTCCATTGGGGTGAAGTATTTAAATGGCAAATCACTGCATTTACTGAAGAAACCACCTTCTTTATCCCTATCCAGATTCACTGTAATTCTCCTCTTCCTACTTAGTGCAAAGGAGACTTCTTCTCCAAAGTAAGAATAACAGCCTTAGCTCATTTCCAGCAACATTGGTGTCCCAGATACAGATGCTGAGTGGAAAGGTCTGACTTAATTCCCCATGTCACAGAACTAACAATACCACTGGGCCTGCCATAACAAAATACCACAAACTAGGTGGCTTAAAACAACAAAAATTTACTTTCTTAACTTTTAGTCTAGAAGCCCAAAATTAAAGTGTTAGCAGGACCATGCTATCTTTGAAACTGTAGGGAATATTCTTTTCTTTCCTCTTGGTAGTTTCTGGTGGTTGCTGGCAATCCTTGACATTCCTTGGTTTGTCCAGTCTCTACCTCTCCCATTACATGGCCTTCTGTCTGTCTTTGTGCCCTGTATCTTCACATGGTGTTCTTTCTCTGTGTTGTGTGTCCAAATTTCCTTCTTCTAAGGACACCAGTCATTAGATTAGGGCCCACCCTATTCTGGTATGACCTCATCTTAAATTGATTACATCTTCCAAGACCTTATTTCTCAGATAAGGCCACATTCACTGGTACTGGGGGTTAAGACTTGAACAGATCTTTTTGGGGGACACAATTCTACCCACTACAGCCATCCAGCAACTACATATCTGGTAGTTATCTGAAAAGATATTTTCTTGATCCCCAGCTTCTGTTCTGCTGGGTCCGGGAGGCAATTTATCATCCCCAAGTATTCCCTAAACACACCCTATCAAAACACATTTCTAAACTACATGATTTAAAATCTCCAAAACTCTCTCTCAGATTTTCAGGGATCTAAGCCACTACCAAACTATCAAATACATTGTTCTGGTAAAGACTTACTCCCAGTATTTGCGGTAGTAAATATACAGTAGTAAAATTTGTCTTCCATTTTTTACACGTCTCAGTATTGCCAAAGTTTAGGTTCTTAGTGGCATAGTTAAAAGAGCCCAAGTGGATTTACCATTATATTTTGATATGATATGCATTGTGATTTATTCTTGCATCTCCTCAACTTTGACTCATCACAGACTCTGGTACTTACCTATATTCAGCACTTTATGTAACAAATTATCATCTAAGGTAAAGGCAGTTTGACAATAGACAAACATGCATTGTAATATCCGTCTTTCTAATAGATGCGGTAACATTGTTTTTCTGAATTGATTAGAAAGGATTTATTTTTTTTACCCAAGGGCCACCATGTCAACAGCTATGGGACAGTAAATGTTGCAATTCTCTTCAATCATAGAAGCTCTTTTTGATATGCCATTGGAAGTAAATTAAGATCAACTTCCTCTGGTCCTAAAAAATTGTCATTTTGTGATGTGTTATATTGCTATAGAACAGGTGAAATGCCTTGAGGATATCAGCTGTTCCTAAGATTGAGAAACTGGTGTACCCTTAGGTTGCATTACAAGTCCTATCATGCTGTCACCAAAATGAGGTTCTTGTCGCTAGCTGTTGTTGGGCAATATATTTGTTTTGAGGCCTGCCTCATATGCCTTGCTCACTATAAATTCATTTGCTCCCTGAAGAATGGGCCTATTGAAATAAGCCAAATATTACAATTTTGTATCATGGTATCCCTAGTCAATGCTAACCCAAAATTTGGTGGGAATTCTTTCCTATGAAATCCTCGCAATCCCTCTGGGACAGAATAATATCCCTTGTCTTACGGATCCCCTTTGCAGGACATTTTCAGTTGCCTGAAATTCACATAGGTGCAGTTCCCTACTGTGCTAGTTCCTCTGTTCCGAGATGACAGGGAGAATGGTAAAGGGTCCTGAAATATACTAGAGTGGTGTTAAAGGATAATTTTGAATAAAAGGTAAAATTTATCACTGTCATATAGACATAAAAAGAACACAAGGCAAAGATTTTATTTAACTCATAATTAATGAGGGTATCAGGCAGATGCTAAAACTGGTTCAAAAAAGAATCCAGAGAACAGACAAATGTATAGATCAGGGGTATTGAAAAAGCAGTACTGAACTAGGCAAAACAGGATTACCATTGGGGAGCCATGAAAAGATGAACAAATGGAGGATAATAGTGCAGAAGATTTAACATCAAAAAAGGATGCCCATCTGAGTCGGTGTCAGTTGAACTTCTACCAGACAGGATAGAATTTACACATATAGACAGGAAATATATGTTTTAAGTCTTGTTTATTTATTTTGAGAGACAGAGGGGGAGAAATGAGTAGGGGAGGAACAGAGAGAGAGAGGAAGAGAAAGGATCCTAAACAGACTCTACACCAGTAGTGCAGAGCCTGAAGTGGGACTTGAACTCATAAACCATGAGATCGTGACCAGAGCCAAAATCAAGAATCGGACACTTAACCAACTGAGCTACCTAGGCATCCCAGACAAGAAATATCTTTGCATTGCTTTCAATTACCCTTAATTCTCAAAGTTGCAAAATAGCTTCTGTATAATCCGAGAGGTTCTTTGGAGTCTAGACAATGCATACTTTTCCACAGAAGCATGAATTTCCTCCTGATGATATCCAGCTAAGCCCAGATTTATAAGTCTTTCCACTGTTTTTGGTATATTGGTTTATAACATTACAAACAATATCCTTCCTTCTGGTGTGGAAAAAATATGGAAAATGAGGGAGATGTAGTTCTATATCTCTGAGGTGTGCAGTGGACAGAAAGGGAAGGGAGCACGACTGGTGGGAGGATGGAGAGAGAGGGAAAGAAAGAAGCTGGAGGGACCAGCCACATTTAAAGGTGCTGGTGCTAGATTACAAAGGACCAGACCAAACCATCCCAGAGCACAGATAGGTGGAGACCCACAGATGAGCAAAACTGTCTCAAAGCTCCTGTCTGCACAGCAAGGCTCTGTAAACTTTCCCCTGCATCCAGCTGTCTTCTTGGGAAGGAGGAAGAGAAAAGGAATCCTATTGAAGGAAGACATACAGCACTGATAAGATTAAATTTTGAATTGAAT
Source organism: Panthera uncia (assembly GCF_023721935.1). NCBI lineage: Eukaryota > Metazoa > Chordata > Mammalia > Carnivora > Felidae > Panthera > Panthera uncia. The sequence goes on from NW_026057578.1 coordinate 89,643,434, forward strand.
AGTTTCCTCAAAGTGACTAAACTAGAAAACGTATGTCAAATGGACTACAAAAGGCCAAATTTCTGTAAGTTACCAAATTTATTTCTTTTATCATCATTAGGAGTGGCATTTCACATTTAGATGAGATCAGTTATAAATAATATGAGGTGCCATTAAAACACCATTATAGACATGGTGTTTGCTTTTAGATCACCCATTGTACACTCTAGAGACAAATAAGTACATCTCCTTCTGATTTTATAATCTTTTTTTTTCCATACCAGCAAATATTTGGAAATTGTAAACAATGTTTTTTTTTTTTTCTCTCTGGTATGTTGGAGTTGGTTTGACGGCATAGTTTTATTGGGGCTACACTGGTTAGGGACTAAAAGATTCTGGAATTTTATATGTATCTCATTATTGTTAATAATTATTGACTATTAATATAATTAATATAATGAACTTTTATATAATTTGTAAGTGGACACCATCTTGAACACACTTATTGGTTTCCATATTTGTCCAGTGATTCTTGGTTATTCAAGGTAGATAGTCATATTTGCAAGCAATGATGGTTTTTTTCTTATCAGTACGTGTACTTATCATTTCTTATCTTAAATTCCAGAAGGACATTGAATAATACAGTTGCATTTAGGTCAACTTCCTTGTTCCTTTTTGACTTCAGTGGAAAAGTCATGGGTTTTGACTCAAGTGTAATGCTTGCTGCTTTTTTGCTATTGATGTTATTCAGTAGATCATAAATGTATTCTTTGGCTTGTAGCTATAAAAACTCAGAAGGGAATGTTCAGTTTTTCTACTTGATTATTAAAGTAATGAATTATATTGATAGTGTTTATAATATTGAACCATTCACACTTCTGAAACAAAACCCCTTTGGTCAAAGCGTATTGTTCTTTAAAAGCACGTTGTATTCTTTCTGCTATTTTTATTCGATTTCTTTGCCATTATTTATGTTTTATTGCATTGAGGTCAGCAAATCTAAACTCTCCAATTTTTATCCTTTGGAATGTATTGAGGTTTGCTTTATGGCTGAATATATGGAACTGTTTTTGTAAATGTTCCATTAACATTTGAAGAGAATATAATGTGATATGTACAGGATATATAATTTAATGCTAGATAAATCTATTAAATTTCATCACAGTATTAGTATGGGCATCTAATTTTTTATTTTTGGTTTTCTTAATTTGTCAAAGGCTGAGAGCTGTGTGCTACAGTTTCCTTTTATGATGATGACTTTGTCAGTTTCTTTTTGATTACTCACACATTTACTAAACTCCTATTGCACCTCTAGGCTTTCCTATCCAGTTTAATATGCTGTTTATATTCATTTATGTCTACCTGTCTGGTATTTTTCTTTCCCTAACTGTACCTAGGACATTGCTGTGCTCACTTAAGTTGCTGTATAGATACTCACTGATTTCTTTATATTCCCTGAGAAATGTTCCAGACAGGAATTAGTTGAACCAATTTCATGTTTAGTATTTCAACCATTACAAGATTGTTCATATGATTTATGCCTCACCCTATTATCACTGAGAATTTATTGCAATATATCACCTCTTATTCCTCCTTGAATAAGCCTTTGTTACTGACTAATTAATATACTCCAAAGAAAAAGTACCCCCCAAAACCTGGTTCCTATAAATTCTTTTTGTATTTGCAGTTGGATTCTGCAGAAATTCTGCTGTGGCAGGGACTTCTTCAGCTCCTCTGAAAAGAGAAGCAAACCAATAACGCTGAGAGAATTTAACTTGGGCTTTCTTCATTTAACTAACATTTGCCCTTCCCGTGGTGTCTGTATTCTTTCCCAGAAATTGTACTTTGAAAACCTAATGTGAATGATAAGTGGAGGTGTAGTTAAAAATAACTCCCTGGTAACTGTTAATAAGTGTTAGTGTGGCAGAGGCCTGATGCTATAGTGACCTCATTCAGGCGGAATCAAAATGAGCTGTGCTTTAGGGCAGAAGCCTTTAGAATCTTCTTCCACTTCCCCTTTCTTGTGTCTTAATCAGAAATTAGTGTAAAGACTTGCCCTTTTCTCTGAGGTTGACTAGCTTTGCGTGTATTATCACTCCTCTCTTTATTCTAGTCAAAAGCTTTTTATTCAAGAGTGGCTGTTTCCTCAGATTCTATATTTGACTTTATCACCAAGAGAAAGTCTTCATGCATTAAAATTTTGCTTGTGCCTGGTTACAACTACTGTGATAGATAAGGGGGAGGTAAAGGATGCTTGTTTGTCTGTTTTACAAAATCCGTGTAGCTCAGGAGTTTTGTTCATATGTCAACCAACGGGAGGAAAATAAAAGAACTCGAAATTTTATATGATTAAAAAAATTATAAGTTGCCTGAATGGTGGTGGCAGAGATCCTGGGGTATATTTCTAAGGCCCTCACAAGTTTTGAGATAGAAAAGGAAACAATAGGAGGTCTGAGACTATCTTGCAGTATTAGTGTCAAGGTTGTTTTAGGAATTGCCTCAAATCAGGGGTGATACGTTTTCCAGATGAGACTGTATTTTGATTATATAGTTGAAATCTGATAGAAGGTTTAGAACCCCAAGAGAACTGGCAGTGGTCAGAGGTATTCACATGACCTTATATCCTCTAGTAAATGCAACAGCGAACGATGAGTGGTTTTCAACGCTTCTTTCAGACCTGCAGGTGGAGGACGTGACTCTGTTAAAGGGTCTTGTGATCTGATTGCCTTTCTTCCTTGGTAATTTGGGGTGAAAGAGAATAGAGGGACATGATCTACATGGCTCTGAGTTGCAAGGCCTGACAGTGTAGAGACAGTGGAACAATGATAAAATCTAAGTCTTTCCAGGGCTTAACCTCATTATAATTGGGGGTGGTGGGATGTCCTTCGAGACAATCTTACTAAATCTTTTTTTTTTTTAATATTTATTTATTTTTAAGACACACACAGAGAGAGACAGTGTGAGCAGGGGAAAGACAGAGAGAGAGAGGGAGATGCAGAATCCAAAGCAGGCTGCAGGCTCTCAGCTGTCAGCACAGAGTCTGACTTGGGGCTTGAACTCATGAACCATGAGATCATGCCCTGAGCCGAAGACGGACACTTAACCGACTGAGCCACCCAGGCGTCCCAGTCCTACTAAATCTTAAACAAAGCAACACATTTCTCTCTCTGTAATTTCAAGATAGGCACATTTCATAGGTGTGGGGAGTGGAACCCCTAAGTGGGAGAATTTTATGTCTTTAAAGAAAATTTCCTGAAGATTCCCCAAATTGGATCTCATATAGCAATTCCATATGAATATTGGCTTTTTTGAAGGAGGAATTGAGGCAAGGATTACTCTTATTCCCACAGAGCTAGGAGAAATCACGAGGTTAATAACATCTCTGTTCTGTAAATTAGACAGGCTCCTAACTTTTGTATAGTATCCTGGTAACCTAAAGCATGTTTACAGGGAAAAGATTGGGCTGGTTAAATAAATACTTAAGAATGGATGGTACTTTTGAAATCCATTGATTCTGTTCATGTGCAGCAACAGAATAAATAATGTCACTACAGAAAGATGAATAAAATATAATATAAAAGGAAAAGTGTCACACAAATCCAGAAACCTTATTGGGTACCAAGAAGACCGGAATTTTGGAGGAAAAAGTAAAAAAGAAAATTTCACGTAGTTGGTAGTTGGTTGACTACCTAAGGCTAGTAGTGCTTTGTGTTCATTTTTGTGATTCTATATTTATTTTAGCATTTAAAAAATTATTTAAAAAATTATTGTTCAAAATGTGGGTAGTATAAAGAAAATCTGAAATGGATGCTTACCCTCACTCATAATTTCCCAGCAGCAAGTAATTATGACTAACATTTGATATGTTTTATTCTAGTATATTTTTCTATGTAATATAGTATTTTAAATTCAGATGATTTTTACCTCTCAAAAATTATAGCATGGACATTTCCCCTTGTAATTACTAACCTTTTGCAAAAATGATGTTGCATTTCCAATATTAGCATAGTGTCTTTTAAAAAATAAAGTGCTCTCGAAAAGCATCATAACCCAATTTAGAAAAAAGGCCCAGTTACCTAATGCAAAGTAGACATCTGCTGTATGTGAATCCCACCCAGCCTCCCTTCCAATACCTCTCACTGGAGTGCTGTGCATGCAAAAGACAGTCAATAAATGGTTGTTAGATTTAAAGTAGATAGGGCTAGCAGAAGAGGCCTTGCATTTTGGAGTAGTATAAGATTGATGACACACCTTTAAAAGATGACAAATGGCCTGGCTGAGCTGTTAAATATGGTGTCATTCTCTTAAAACAGTCATGTCTGGTATTTATGCCTTTGTATCAGGCTCAGTGTATCAGAATAGGATTTTATTATGTGTTAGGCAACATGATTTGACTGGTGGTATTTCTAAGCTGTGTTACAATGAGTTATTTCTCAGGGAACACCAGCTCATCTTTAAAACCCAATTGGTGTTATTGGTAGGTAGTATGGTGCTACTGCATTTTATTCAGTTCATATAATGTTTGTGGTGAAGTCTAATGAGATGATGTTCTCTGAAAAGAGTCTCACTCTTTGCGGTTGGGGTGCACAATCCTGGGAGCAAAGTCCCCACTTGGGGGTTAAACCTTATAGATTGTTCATTTCACTTAGGGAGTTCCTTAACAATGCCCCATTCCCAAAGGCTCTGATCTCGTCACTTTTGGTGGGGGGACCCAGCACTCTGTAGCCAGTGCCCCAGAGGAGGATTGTGATGAGCCTTGTTAGGGACACGCTTTCACGTTTGTCTGTGATGAGTTTAGTATTTGAAATTTTTTTTCATGTTTATTTTTGAGAGACAGAGAGACAGAGTGTGAGTGGGGAAGGGTCAGAGAGAGAGGGAGACACAGAATCCTAAGCAGGCTCCAGGTTCTGAGCTGTCAGCACAGAGCCTGACCTGGGGCTCAAACCCATGAACCATGAGATCATGACCTGAGCTGAAGTTGGACACCTAACTGACTGAGCCACCCAGGTGCCCCCTAAGTTTGGTATTTGAAAAAGAATATTGCTAATTGTAGAAAGTTGGCAAGGGATGAACAGCAAGAGATTTTTCTAAGAAATTTTCATTAAGTCTGTTTTGCAGCTTGGTCTATAGTTCACCTTTTAAATTTATATAATCTTTATGTATATAAAGAAAATGACTTCAGTTCTGCCACATTTTTGGACCCCTTTACAAAATAGCTCTTAGTTATGCATCTACTTATATGCATTGCCCTGTTAACCAAAATAATTCTAGGAGCAATGGCTTTCAGAGGGTCTCTGAGGCATCCCATCATGGCATGTCATGGTAGTAAAAGGTGAGAACGAGTGGATTAAGGTCTATGCATTATCATGTTCCTCTCCCTTTAGTCAGAACAGTGTCACTTATGAGTCTTCTCAGTAAGCTGTCCTTTGAATTACAGGTCCCCTGATCCTACAGATGTTTGAAAACCAGTATTTCAGATGTTGCAAATAATTCTCAGGAAGTTTTTTTTTAACTGAAGGAGTGATCCATGAGTATATTTTCACTGTAAAGTATTCAAGAAATATATATATGTAATGGATTAAAGAAAGTTCTCATTTTCTTAGGGTGACTGTATAATGTGTCTTTTAAACAAGGACACTTTTGAGAGTGAAAGAGTGGTTGTTAGCAATCACACTTGCATAAACTGAGACTCTACTGGGCAAACCAGGACCTATGGTGATCTTATAGTTTTTCCCCTACATCATTCTTTTCTACTTTTCCTCTTTTTTCTCCCGACAACACGACCAATTACAATTTGCCACCTGTTCTTTCATAGTTAGGGTGTGATAAAATTTATTTTACTACTCCTTTTACACTTTGTATTTCCCCCTGTTTTTAATTATTACAAACAATGCTGCAATGGCAATGAACAAATCTTAGTGCACACATGTGTGGCATTGCTGGTTGCACATTTTATTATAGTCATTTATGTTCAAGACTTTCTAAAATAATTACCATCGTAAAACAGAGACTTCTTTGAACTTTACTTGATGACTTGATATCATGATTATGGATATTGTTTCTTGCATTGTGGGCAAATAAAGAGTCAGGATCTCAGGGACTATTGACCCTTACCCTAAATGGCCCCTTTGGGTTATTGTACATGTTTATATTATTAATAAAGTCATATAAGTAAAAAAAAAAAACTGTACAGGACCTAAGAAATCATCAAATGCAATTCTTTTCCTTTACAGATGAAAACACTGAGGTCCATAAAATTAAACTCACCTATGCAAGGAGAACCAGCAGGTTTGTGACTCTAAGCAAGGTTTTGTGGGTGCCAGGCTAATTCAGTGTTCTTCTTCTCTTTGCTAGCTAAGCTTTCAGCTAAGCTTCACGTAACAACACCTCTCCCTGGACTAATAGGGATCATTCTTTTCTTATTTGCTCTTCTCTATGTGTGTGATGATGCCACAGTTAAGAAAATTTTGGTTCCAAGTGACAGAAACCCAAACAAATAGACGGAACCAAAAAAGAAAATATATTCAATGATACAATAGAAATGCTCAATAGTAGGTGTAGGGATTCACGGGTTGAAGGAGCTCCAGGTGCAGTTCTCTGTGACTCTCTAGACCCTACCCTTCTCTTCCTCTCAGGGTTACCTTCAGGATGATTCATGGAAACTACATGGCTAAAGCTTTCCCAGAACTCCCATTCTCTCTCCAGACTGTCTGGAAGACCGATTGTCTCATGATGGCTCTGACTGGAGCCAGGAGAATTTTATTTTTCTTAAAGGCCCTATCAAGAGTCTACTACTGCATCATTGATGGAAATTGTGACTCATGCCCTCCTAAAGCAGTCATGTGGTCAAGGAGAAGGGATGATATACTGATTGGCTTAAGTTAATTAGAGTCTACTTTGGGACTGGCATTGGGATGAATCTCCCTGAGGCTACAAGGCTGAGAATTTGGAATAGGGGTTTCTCAAAAGAAAACATGGGTGTTCTTGTTAAAGAATTTGGTTATGAATGGTGAGGAGGCAACCCATAAGTGAACGCTATCTAGGAATTCACAAACCAGGTTTACTAGAACTGAGAAGGAAAGGAGAACAAATAGGCAGTGAGTGAAGGTATGACTGTTTCTTCTATGGTTAAATTTGGTGTTAATATTTTATGTGATTCACTTTGCTTATCAGAGAGCTCTTTTTAAGCTTTTTGGGGAGATCATTATTCTACATAGTTGAGTTTTATGAATAAACAACAATTGATAGTAGAGTCCCCCAAACAACTTGAAGATATAGAATGATGGCTTAACCTGGGGGAAGAGGGAACAGTAACAGTGAACAGGAGTGATGGGAATAATATACAAGCTTTAGAGACTCTTTGGTTGTTGTAGAATTTCAGGCCATTGAGTTAATTTGGGCAATAACATTTTGTTGAGAGTTTTTGGCCTCCAACTTCCATTGGGCTTTCTGTTTTTTTTTTTTTCTTTCATTTAATTCTATTTCATCTCAATTTGAGTTTTATGTGAAATTATTTTCTGAGAGCTAAAGCATGTAAAATGCCAGAATGAACACCAAGAGCAAGCAAGAATCTCAGAGATGTAGTCAATTAATGCTGTTTTTAGTTTTGAGAAAGACTGAGAGACATAGCTTTCAGGTTTTCTTCCAGAGTGAGAGGTTGGGTGTGGCCATGTGACTTGCTTTGGTGAATGAAATGTGGGTAGAAGTGATATGTGCCATTTCCAAAGAAAGCTTTAAGAGTTAGAGTATGATCCAACACATTTTCTTTTACTGCCTTGGTAATTTGGGGGGCATTTGTCAAGATTGAGAATTCAATAGCTTGGTTACCTCTATGACATGAGTGACATTCTGATCTATGGCTGACATTTAACATGAATGAGAAAAAAAAAAAAACTACACACAGAAGCACAACTTTTGTTGTTGAAAACCAGGGGTCTGAAAACCAAGGAAAGAGTTTAACCTGCGTTAAACCACTGGGATCTCGGGTCACTTGTTACTAGAGAGTAATCTAGCCCATTCTGATTGATAAAGATTAAAACAAATACGCCGAAAGTGTTATGATGTAAAATAACAATAGCAAAAACACCTCAGAATGATTTCTTTTGTTATTTATCATAGACAAACACTGAACATGTAATATTGTTAAGCCTCTTGAGTTATGTGATTACTATTGCCTTAGGCAAAGGCCAGGAGGTGTGTGAGAGTTGGATTGTCAGAGATAATGTGCAAAGTAACATCTTACACCTCCTTCTTGGGCAATCTAGCACCCTTGAAATAAAATCAAGAAAAATAAAGAGGAAAAAAACATCACTTTTAATGGACAGTTTTGTTCTTTTTTCATTTTTAATACATCCATAATCCTAAAGATTATGACTAAAATGACATGCCTCTTTTCTTCACTACTTTTCTAACTTTTCTGAAGGCCTTTAAGTTGTGATAAATATAAAGAAAACACCAAAAGTGCCAATCACATTGCCTTTTCCAAAAAAGATGTGACCTTTAAATTAAAATCAATGAAGCCCTGGCATCTCTTATTCACACTTTTGGGTGACAAAACAAGATTGATATAAAGAAAAGAGACAGAAATTTAAGAAGATTTTTGGCTTAGGGCTTTAAGCCACCTACTTGAGAATATTCACTCATTTTAGCACTCATTTCTTTAGAGATTTGAAATTTCCATGATTTTCCAGGATCTGGTTGATTTAGATGTATTGATCCATTAATCTAAGACCCTTCTCATTTTAGGGACCAAAGGAGCTAAGATACAGATATGTGATTTGGATTCACTCACATGGGTGTCGACAGAACCAGATGCTAAGCCTATCTGTTCTTCCTACTACACCACATATGCCAATCTTTCTTTGGTGCTTCAAACACTACAACCAAATAAAAGGCCATAGGTACCATACAATCTAACCATCTGCCTTGCATTTTGCTTCCCCTGATCCCCATCTCCTATTGGTCTACCTCTCGCTTGCTTTGATACACTCACAGCGGCCCTCCTGTGTTCTGTCAAGAACCCTGCATAGGGTGTTTGCATGGGCTCTTCCCTCTTCCTCCAGCACTCTTTCTCCAGATGGCTGTATATCTGCATGGCTCATTCCCTTAACTCCTTCAAAATGAGGCCTAACTCTACCTCTTGTATTTACTATGAAAAGACTCCTCTTCCATGCAGTCCAAATATCCCTGATCTATAATTTTCTGTACTTTTTTTTGGCATAACGTTTGTCAATTTCTACCCTGATTATTATGTTCATTATTATCTCTCTTCTTCCTAGATTGTAACCTTCATGTAATCAGGGGTTTTGTCTGTTCTGTTCATTGATATATCTCACATGCCTGTACCAGTCTTGACACATAGTTGGGATTCAAAAATATTTGTTAAAAGAATGAATGTACAAAGAAATGACAGAAAATAAATAAATCCACATGTGATTAAAGGGGCATAGTTATGTGTTTAACACTGCTTGTGCCTGGCTTTTGTGAATTTTCCATACAGGAGAAAAGAACTAACATTTGTTAAATACTCATGTTACAGGCATGGGCCTATGAGCTTCACATACAATATCTGTTTTGAATTCACATGAATGGCAATCATAGTACCTTTGAAGTAGGGTTATCACTTCCCTTGAAGTTGAGAAACCTCAACTGGAGTTTTAAGCAGTTTACTCAAATTACTACAGCTATGATGTGTAGATTTTAATTCATACCACTTTGGCTATAGTGTCCTTGCTCTTTCCATTGCATTATGGGTAAGGAAAGAAGGTAGAGAATGAAGAGTTTTACTGTTTTTTATACAGAATTACGTATTTTGGACAGACATACCATAGGCTCCTGTGTTATCCTCTTGAACAGAAAGAATTAACTCACCCTTCTTTGTCCTCAGAATAGAGCTAATCATTGTATAAGACCCTATATATTATTCTGGTTCATTCTAAGTCAGAACTTTAATTGATTTTACAATATTGGCACTCATATGCAATACTCACCAGTTCATAAATAGCGTTAGCTTATGCCTTTGACCTATGGCCCCAGATGAGGGGCTAATATCTCCCAGATATCACACATTTCAAATGCTAGTCAACATGAAGCTGGAGATAAAAAAGGGAAAAAGAAAAACAAAACTCTTTCTCTGGCATAGTTCCTTGAGCAATTTCTGCTGCATATGAAGAAAGTTCCTTTTTTGGGGGAAGTGGGCATGATGAAGGCCTTCATCTGGCATGTATTCAATAAGAGATGTAACACATACATCTGGCATGTATTAAATAAGTAGTAATTGACAGACTGGATGACAGTTGCACAGTGCTGCTAGCTGTCGCTTAGGGCTTAGGGCTTTTGCTGTCTCCATGAAGACAGTTAAGGTTTTCCTTCCTGGGTAGGGAAAGCCCTGACTACTGTAGCAATCAGCAGAATGGTTTCTTGGGAAATAACCTGAATGGGGACTCTGAAATGGGTCTGTGTCGGTTCTTCTGATGTTTACATTTGCAAAAATAATGTTTTCCCATTCCTCAGTTTCCTCATTTGCAAAATTAATGTATTGGATCAGACAATCTGGAATCCACCATTTAGGTCTCAAATTTCGAGAATTTTCCATAACTTTATTTACTGGAAAGGAAAAAGGCCTTAGGCTCATCTCTAATATTAATTTTATTAACCATATTAACAGAGGAAATATTTTTGAAACTGGATGGATGCTACTGCTTTTTTCCCTCATCTGACACATGACATACTACAGATTGTTTTCAAATAGAAAAGGAAAGCCTATTTCTTTCTGCAAATAAAATTGATAGCCTTTACAGTATTTCAGAACTGTCATTTTGAAAAGTTGATTAAGGTGACCTTTAGAGTACAGAGTTTACCAACAAATTCTGTAGCCTTACTGTGTGTGAAAATGGACACAACAATGCAAGGCTTTTAGGAAACCTCTAATTTTTGCTTAACTTTTATTCCTGGGAATCTTTAATTTACAGCTTTCAACGGCTACTCAAACACAGAAGCTGCAATCAAACTACAGATGAGGCAATTGGGGGATATTGTGGAGGTGTGAGTTTCAGCGTGGGGGCTTTAGTCTTGGCCCCTCTTACTCCTAGCCCCCAGATAAAAAGTGCTCTGTGTAGAGGAGAGGCGGAGGTGGAGATGTGTTCCCAGTTTATACCAGGGATTAAGTTTTGTTTTGTTTGTTTTTAAATGTATTTCTTTATTTTGAGAGAGAGAGAGAGAGAGCAAGAGAGAGAGAGAGAGAGAGAGAGCATGAGCAGGGGAGGGGCAGAGAGAGAGGGAGAGAGAATCCCAAGCAGACTCGGCACTATTAGTGAAGAGCCTGACATGGGGTGGAACCCACCAATCGGGAGATCATGACTTGAGACATTAACCAAGAGTTAGACGCCTAACTGACTGAGTCACCCAAGAGCCCCAAGTTTTGGTGTTTCTTTTTTTTAAAGTTATTTATTTTTGAGAGAGAGAAAGGGCACAAATAGTGGATGTGCAGAGAGAGAGGAGACAGAGAATCCCAAGCAGGCTCCTTGCTGTCAGCACAGGGCCTGATATGGGGCTCGAAGTCATGAATGGTGAGTTGGTGACCTGAGCCAAAGTCAAGAGTCAGACGTTCTCAGTTTTGGTTTTTTAAAACAACTTTCTAAGTCCCCAGCATCAAGGATCCAGGCCATGAAAACTCCTATAGAGTTTAGCTGGACCAGAGTCTGCTAGAAATTGTGAATTCAGTTTGGAGTGAGCACATCAAGCTTCCAGTCATCTGTGAGCTGAGAAAGATACTGAAATAATCCAAGTGCATATGTGGGGAGGGGAGACAGGCAGTTTACTGGATAGAGCTTTGTTTCATTCAAAGAGAGTGAGTAGAAGCTTCCCCATATGCATGAGGAAGACTACTATAAAACAGAGGAAAGGAAATAATATCCAGGAGCCTCAAAAGATGAGCTTTTTTCTTTTTTTTTTGGAAATAGATCTAGTGAAAGAAAGGTCTAGATGTCATTTTTAGGAAAATCCTTAGCATCTTCAGAGTACACAAAAGCACTGTCTCTATAAAAGAGAAACATACAATCATTAAGAGTGAAGAAAGGGTGCAGCAAAAGCAGTAGAATTAGAAGAAAGAGTGACCATAAAACAAAGACTGGCCTCCAAGAAAATAAAAATCTAACGGCAGAAATAAAATCATATTTTCAGCTATAAAGAATTGAAACTGCAGAAAAATCAGTCAGGGGTGTGGAGGGTAACTTGAGAAAAGCATCAAGAATTTGCAGGGAAAAAGATAAAGAGGAAAATGATGAGCCAAAACAAGTTGAGATGGGTGACATAAAATATAAATAATAGGCATGCCTGATGGAGAGAACGGAACAAATAATTCAATGAATTCAAATGAAAGAAAAATTTAATGACTTTTCCAAAGACTGGTATATGCAGACTAGGAAAGCTCAATATAGTCTAGGCAAAGTCGATGAAAAGAAACTTAGGCATAGATATTTTATGGAAAATACGTTTAGACTTTTAAGGATAAAGAAAAGGTAACTTACAAGGATTTAAGCAGAAAACCTTATTTCTTCCCCCCAAATAAAATATCTTCAGGCTTCAATTCTGCAACATCCAGCCCATGCAGTAATACTTACACAATTTTGAGGGGGAAAATCCACTTGCAAGCCAATAATTAAATATATTTGATGTGACAGCTTTTTCATATGCATATTTAATATAATTTTAACTTCTGGAAACATACTGGTAAGTGATGGGTCATAGTTGAGGGGCTGAAGCACGGAAATTGGCGTATGAAAGCATGAAGGGAGAGAAAGGAGTGATTAGGAGAATATAGAGATTCAATGAGTGAAGTTTTTGATGGAATAAACTCATATACTGGATTTGAGAATACTGGGTTTGACTTGAGAATGATGGATTAAAAGGAAGGTTTAACCAGAGAACAAGATACTGGCATGTGAACCATTCAGTTTTCAGAAGGACCACCCTAGAGGAATAATAAGATCCAATGAGTGGACATAAGAATTAAGCAAAAATGATAAACCAAAAAGAAAGAAGAGTGGAGAGAAGATATTGGGGTTAAATTCTAAGAAGCCAGTATGTCATTTGGACTGTCCAGAGGTCATTCAAATGTCCAAATACAACAATAGGACCCGGTGAGAAGGGCAAGAACGTGAGATAGAAACCAATGTAATGAAGGAAATGACACGGTTGGTGAATTAATTAGAGCAGTAATGAGTTGATGACTCTGAATGGGACAAGCTTCAAGGAACAGAGGAGCTTTATGAGTGCGTAGGAATAAGGGAGCCTGAGAGCACCTTTAGGAACCAAAGAGAAAGTACAAACCAGCTTTGGAAGGTTGGTAAACCCAGGATATGGAGAAAATATTTTAAGAATATATAAAGTATTTAGAAAATATTATTTACCATGAAAGAGTTATTCTAGAGGGTACAGAGGGTTTGGGGGAGCAGTATAAAGTTAATGAAGAAATGAAAATAAATTCAATCTTACCTAATAGTAAAAAAAAATCAAATAGAAGCAACAGATATCATTTTCATTTCCAAATTGGCATGAGTGTTACTCAGTATTATTGATGCCATGGCTAAATTGTCTTACATATTCCCTGTAGCAATTTAAATGGTGGGATCTTTCTGGAAGGCATTTTGGCAATACACACTAAATGTGTTAAAATTGCATATAGTTTTGATGCTGTCGTCTCTTTCCTCTTTATGCCTAAGGTTACAGTTTAGATATTCTATATTATAGATAGCATTTCCTAATTTTCCAAAGCTATGTTGTGTGCCTTTCCTTCGTGCTCACATGATGCCCTGTACTCCCTCTGGCACAGCACTTATCATAAACGATTAGAATCATCTGTTTACTTTTATGTATATTATCTCCCAACTTTAAGTTCTGCCTTGTTTGTCTACTCTGGCCATCACCATTTACCTCTGAATATACAGTGGTTTCTAGAACTTAAGATGTGCTCATGACTATATAAGTGAGTGAATAGGTAAATGTAAGAATGGAGAAAGGAATAGGAAGATGGGATGTACCTATGTTTGCAAAAATACTTTAGAAATGGGAAGAGAATGAGAGTTCAAGAAAGAAAGTGAGGGAGAAAGAGAGAGAGAAAGAGCTTTTAGACCATAAACACCAACATGCTAAGGGTAGTTATTAATAGGGACTGAGTTTTCAACTGTTTTAATTATCATGATTTTACTTGTTTGCATTTAAAGGAAGTAGGGGTGCCTCGGTTGCTCAGTTGGTTAAGCGGCCAACTTTGGCTCAGGCCATGATTTTGTGGTTCATGAGTTCAAGCCCCGCGTTGGGCTCTGTGCTGACAGCTCAGAGCCTGGAGACTGCTTCAGATTCTGTGTTTCCATCTCTTTCTGCCCCTCCCCTGCTCATGCTCATGCTCATGCTCTGTCTCTGTCTCTCTCTCTCTCAAAAATAAAAAACATTAAAAAAAGTTACAAGAAAAAATAAAACAACAAAGCCGCCTTGAAAATAAAATAGATCTCAAGCCAACATCATTCTAAATTGTGAGCACAGTCAAATAATTAAGGAAAAATGGCAGTATTTTCATAGGGGGATGAATAATGTAAACAAGAAAAATGGATTTGGTATAAAGCAATAGAGACTGGCCAGCACTGTGGTAAACTGTAGAATAGAAGCCCATATAAAAGATTTAGTTTTAAAATTAAAGTATGTGGGCTGGCTCAGGGCACTTGGGTGGCCCAGTTGGTTAAGTGTCTGACTCTTGATTTCGGCTCAGTTCATGATCTCATGGTTTCATGAGTTCAAGCCCTACATCAAGCTCTGTGTTGACTATGCGGAGGCTGCTTGGGATTCTCTGTCTCTGTCTCTGTCTCTGTCTCTCTCTCTGCCCTTCCCCAGCTCACACTCTCTCTGCCTCTCTCAAAATAATAATAAAAAAAACCCAACATATGTGGGTAGGCTTTATAAGACATATTTGTGAGCTGAATTTGGCCTTTAGCTCCCCAGAAGGCAGCCTTAAAGCCAGGAGAAAGGCCAGCTTGCCTTCTATCATCATTAGTACTGACTACTGCTTGGCAGGTTCTATCCAGCACACTGACCTGGGGGAAAAGGGCTCTACGTATAAGAAACAGGAGAAAAATCATTTTGTTTGTTGTTGGAATGATTATTTCTCAAGAAAATCCAGAGCACTCAGGTGACAAACTGGTAGCATAAGTAAGAGCAAGGTGGCCGCAGCAACTAAACAATGTTAAAAATACTACAACTTTACTACATGCCCCAAATTAGCAATTAGAAAGTATAGTAATTAAGATAGTTGACAAGCATACTCATTGACGTTCCTCCTTACGAAGAAGCTATTAAAAGAGTAACACCATGAAAGTACTTAATAATACATCTTAGTAGAGGAGTTTTGAGAAATTCTTATGAGAAATTTTTTGATGAGAAAAGTAGAACTTGATTGCTAAAGAAAAAAATCAGCAGAAGTCATTGTAAGCAACATATAGAAGAATGCTGTAGAAGTAATAGGAAATCGTAACTCCCAGAATCACAGAAAATTTCAAGCTTGAAGTCAATATTCATAAGCAGGAGACCATGGGAAAATTCTTGGTTTAATTGATTAAGGAACACGGTCAACTAACTGCTGTTCTCCTAAGACATTCTCAGTGTCTGATAACAGATGGAGCTTCCTCTAGGTTAAAACTCCTAAGACTCTCTTGTAAGCTAAGTGAATGTTCTTCCTGTGGACCCTAGCTGTGGGAATTCTCATGGATTTCAGTGTAAACAGTGGTTCTCATTTGGAGGTAGAGGATTTTGGGTTGTTGAGGTGATTGGGGAATTCTACTGGCATTTGAGAACCAGGTGCTAGGAATGCTAACTATCCTGATGTGTACAGCACAACCCTGCACAAAGCAGTGTGATCTTTCCCTAAATGATCTAGACAGTTACTCTCTGATAGAAATATAATGCAAGCTTTATACATATACAATTTTAATTTTTTGTAGCCATATTAAAGAGGAAAAAGAAACAAGTGAAATTATTCTGATAATATATTTATGTAAGCAAATATCTCCAAAATAATATTACAGTATGTAATCAATATAAATGTTTCATTATATATTTTTTATTGTACTAAATTTTTGAAATTCAATGTGTATTTTGTACTTTTAAAGCACATCTCAAATTGGATAGTAAATTTTCATTGGAAAGACTGATCTATATTCATATTTACATTTCATGAAATTCATAGTTGAAAAAGTAGATTCACATATCATAGTTGTTCCAAGCATACTTACATATATATTTAAACAGCTCCTTTATTTTTCTCTGCTCTAGCAAATTGCGATTGCCACTTACTGTGAGATTTGTGTGTACCCTTTCAATCCGTTTTTTCACTGTCTTGATTGTAGTACCAGCTTTTACATCTCCACTTGATTCTTCATCAGTGTTATGCTAAAAATATTTCAGAGTAAAACATAATTGTCCTTGTTTATTTTTTAAACTAGAAACAAAATTTAATTATGCTATAACTTCAGAAGTATTTCAATTTAATTGCCAGTTACACTTTACATAGGTATCCTTGTGATCATGCAGTCTGCCGAAAATATTGAAACAAATACATTCTATGTTAAATCAGTGCATAGAAAAAGTCATTCCAACTGGACAATTTGTTGACACTGACTAGATTGGTGGTGTATTTATGTGTATTATTAAAAACAACATGTGCAGTTGATATGCACATTGCAATATAACAACACTATCTTACACAAAGTAAAGGTAACTGTAAAATGTATTCTAAAAACAATAATTTTGTGTTTAACAAAAAATATTTTACATGGACTCAGTTCTTAAATATAAATCCAAATTCATTAAAACACAAGGTCCCGACCATTCTGGCATCGTGTTACCTGTTTGACCTCAGCTCCTGTCACTACTCAGTGGTCACTTTTCTCCAGCTACACTTGTGTCAGCTGTTTCTTCAACATACTAGGCATGCTTCCATCTCACGGATTTTGCCCTTGTTTTCTCTTCTTGAAGGTTCTCCCCCGGAGCTGCATTGGGCCATCTTTGAGAATGCTATTTAAACTGGCTCCACTTCTCCCTCTCCTTGTACCTCTCCCCTGCTTTACTTTATTTCATAGCATATATCACCATCTGACATGCTGTGTGATTTGCATATATCCATTTTATCATGCTTACGAGAATGAAGCATAAAGATAAGAATTTTGTCAGTTTTGTTCACTGGTGGTATATATGCCTCTGGAAGCAAGAACAATGTCTGGCTATAGTTGAAACCCAGTCAGTATTTATTGAATAAATGAACTTATAAAAGGTAATTATCAAAGAATAGATATGAGATAGACAATTTTTAGAGAAGGACAGGGAAAAAAAAACAGAACAAAAGTAATTGATTTGATAAAAGGCAAAAATTAATGAATGAAAAAGAATTTATAGTTAAACATAAAATAAGATGGAAGAACAAATCCAATCAAATTATGAATCATAATAAGAGTGAATGAATTAAACTCCCCTATTAAAAATGGAGCAAAAATCCAATTAAATGATTTCTTAGCTTCATCAAGGAATAAATAAAATGTAGGGGAATTTGTAGAAACTTGAGCCCATAATTATAGTGGAAGAGCTTAACACCTAGTTAAATTTACATATAAAGTAGACCCAATTAAGGATATAAAAGATTTCAATATTCTAGTAATAAGCTCAATATTGTGGATAGATAGTACTCTTTATTCAATCAACAAAAAAGTAGAATAATTTCAAATACCCATGGAACCTGAGACACCATAATGCCATGACTAGAAATTGATCCCCGAAGCAATCATCTAGATTTTATTAGAAGGAATTTGAAAAAACTCACACAATGTACAATTTATAGAACTGTTGATGTTGGTATTCCACATCCCCAATTCTATACTATAGAAATACTTATGGATGAAAAGAAAAGTGTATGTACAGACATGTTAATTGTGGCACCATTTTTATTTTTATTTATTGTTATTTTTTAAGTTTATTTACTTATTTTGAGAGAGAGAGAGAGAGAGAGAGAGAGAGAGAGAGAGAGAGACAGTCAGGAAGAGCAGGGGAGGAGTAGAGAGAGGGAGAGAGAGACTCCCAAGCAGGCTCCATGCTGTTAGCAAAGACCCGGATGTGGGGCTTGAACTCACCAACCGCGAGATCATGACCTAACCCGAAATCAAGTCAGAGGCTAAACTAACTGATCCACCCCGAATAATTGTGGCATCCTTTTTAATAGTGACAAACTAAAAGTAACCTTCAGTTTATCAGAGAAAGAATGATTAAATAAACAAAAGTTAATCTCTATTATGAGACTCTATATACCAATCAAAATATCACCGTTTCTAAAATACATTGCTAAACATGAATGTCAAAGATAAACATGCAGATTCATCACACTTATTGAAGCAATACATGTAAACATGTGAATGAATAGATCTAAAATTGACAGATTTTTTTAAAAGCCATTAACATTTGTTAATTCTGTGAAGAGAAATCTAAACGGGTAAGATAAAGTAGGAAGCTTTTCACTTTCACATACTTTTTGTGGACTTAAAAAATATTATAATGTGATTTTGATTTCTTCATTATACTTCTATTTTCAACATTTTCTAAAATTCTATAATTCATAGAAAAATAAACTGAATAAGCTTTATAAATTTAAAGAAAATTCTTTAGTGATATAAAAGAAATTTGAATCTATTCATCGTATTTCAAGAAGAGTAAACCACTGAAAAACTACATTTATTGTCTCATATAAAGAGGCTAATTAACAATCATATGAGCAGTCATCTTGACAGTTCAACAACATTTTACATAATGGAGGTCAAAATCATTACAGAAATTCAGGTACTCTTAAAAAACTTGGTGCAATATTCTTAATGATTGTATAATGCTTGATGGGAGCTCATGGTCCAGAAAATCTTGCCATTTTAGATCAATTGATAATTCTAATGGATTCTACTTCATTTCTTGACATCCCTTTCAACATATTTCAGAACGGTAAAGGAGTTTTATTGTAAAGTAGAAAAAGTGTTGGAAAAACCTAGAATAGTTGACTAACTTTATCCAGTGTGTTATAACCAACAATCATACTTCTTTGGACACATACCTATTAAATAAAAGAGCAAAGACATTCTTTCTTAACTCCCTACTTCTTAAAAAACACAGCTTTCTCTTCAAAATGAACTTACTTTTCTATCAGAGTCTAGTATGGGTTTCTGTAGGCATTTTTCTCTGCACCTCTTTATGAACAATAGATTTTTATAATACTCAATTGACATGGTTGTGAAAATATAACATTACTTGACACATAAGAGCATATTTGCCTCTGGAAGTTGCTGGACAGATACAGTGCTCAATGAAGACAGAAGAAAGAATGGATTAAGGTCTCATGTGCTGTTTTACACATGTTTGCACACATACGAACACACACACACAAACTGAAGCACATAAGAACTATAGAAAAAGAGCTACATGGGTTGGCACAGCAAAGGGAAATGTAAATATTTGGATTGAAAAAGTAATGTGGAACAAAGACAGGTGACTGTATGAGTTCAGCTCTGCCATTTTTTGAGGAAGAATAAATCTCTAATGAAATTCCTCATAGTGGCAGCCTGTGGAGGACTCACTTGGGTGTTTGGACAGCTCATGTTTCTTGTGCAATGGGCTGTTAACTTTAGTGTGTATATTATGCATATCTGCCAGGGCAAGGCAAGGCAGCTTCTGTTTATAAATAATGTAAGTTAATGTAATGTATCAAATGCTAAATTAGATAAAGTTTTACATGAATAATAATATCAGGGCACTGGAGCTTTTTGGTGTCACCCAAACAAATGACATCAAAGTATAGAGCACACAGAATTGCCACCCCAGCATTAGGGATTGCATTTAAGAACCTCACAGATTTTGAATGGTTACTTAGAGTTTCTGTACTATAAAGATGCAGTTTTTATTAAAAAAAAGAAGAATTCTGGAACTAGATTTCTCTTTCTTTTATGATACCTCTCAATCAATATGTGACTTAAATATTTACTTAATGGGGAAAGAATGATCTCTTCAATAAACGGTGCTGGGAAAACTCAATAACCACATTCAGAAAAATGAAATTGGACCCCCATCACATACTACTCACAAAAATTAACTCAGAATGTATTAAAGATATAAACCTAAGACCTGAAACCATAAAACTCCTTGAAGAAAATATAGTGAAAAAACTCCATGAAATTGATCTTGGCAATATTTATTTATTTATTTATTTATTTATTTATTTATTGGCTATGACACCAAAAGCACAAGCAACAAAGGCAAAAATAAATAAAATAAATAAGTGGGACTATACCAAACTAAAATACTTCTGTATAGCAAAAGAAACAATCAACCAAATAAAAAGGCAACCTATGAAATAAGAGAAAATATTTGCAATTTATATGTCTAATATGGTGTTAACATCCAAAATATGTCATGAACTTGTAAAACTCAATGGCAAACAATCTGATTAAAAATGTGCAGAGGAATTGAATTGACATTTTTCCAAAGAAGACACAAATGATCAAAAGGTACACAAAAAGATGCTCAACATCACTAAGCATCAAGGAAATGCAAATCAAAACAAAAATGAGATATTACCTTACACTTGTTAGGATGTTGATTATAGATTAAAAAAAAGAGATAATAAGTGTTGGCAAGGATGTGGAGAAAAGGGTATCCTGTGTATTGTTGATGGGAATGTAAATTCGTGCAGCCACTATGGAAAGCAGTATGGAAGTTCTCCCAAAAATAAAAAAAGCGAACACTATATGATCCAGCAATTCCAAATCTGGGTATACATCCAAAGGAAAGGAAATCACTATCTTGCAGAGATATCTGCATCACCATGTTCACTGCAGCATTATTCGCAATAGCCAAGATATGGGAACAAACTAAGTGTCCTTCAAAGGCTGAACGGATAAAGATGTGGCATATACATACAATTGGATATTATTTAGCCATGATAAAAAGGGAAATCCTGTCTTTTGTGAAAACCTGGATAGACCTTGAGTTCATTAGGCCAAGTGAAATGTCATATTGAGAGACAGATATTGCATTATATCCCTTAAAGGTGGGATTTAAAAAAGCCAAACTTGTAGAAACAGAGTAGAATTGTGGTTACCAGGGGCTTAGAGGTGGAGGAAATGGGGAGATTGGTCAAAGAGAACAAACTTCTGGCTGGAAGATGAATAATTTCTGGGGAACTAATGCACAACATGGTGATTATAGTTAACAATATTGTGTTATGTACTTAAAAGTTTCTAAAAGAGTAAATCTTAGATGCTCTCACCACAAAAAAGAAATGGTAATTATGTGACATGATGAGGTATTAGCTAATCCTATGGCAGTAATAATTTTTCAATATATAATTATATCAAATCCACATGTTGAACATCTTAAACTTATACAGTGTTATATTGTCAATTCTATCTCAATAAAGCTGATAAGAAAAAGTTTTCAAAATTCTTTTCTCACTTGTCTAAGGCTGAAAAAGAAAGTCTAGCATGATATTTCAAACCAGAAAAAGCCAGTCAACTTGAAGAACAGACACAAAACTAAAAATTCTTTAGTTTGGTACAGTATTAGAAGGTTCAGTTAAACTTTTGATAGATTTTGATAGCAATTGCTAGAGAACTCAGGAAATCTTCAATCTTATCAAATCACCCCTTCTAAACATGAAGTTCTCAGGGGTGCTAGATGTATAAGGAGAAAAAGGAAAGAGTAATTGAGATAATTTTTGGTCACCTAACACCATGCCAGGTCTCTAAGAGCGATGCAACGAGAAAAATGATCCTTCTAAAAACGTTGTCATCTCCAAATTCCTATGAAATCTTATGCTAAGCTGAGTTGAGCCACATGAAGAGAAAAGACAGATTCCCAAAGGGGCAGATAAGTTTGAGATCTAAAGTAGGAACAAACCATATTCTCTCCCTTGCCCCACTCCTCCACCCTGGGTGCATTGCCAATATATTAATTTATTTGTTTCAATCACACTTTTTCAACATAATGAAAATTCAACCTACAGATAAAGCATATCAAGGCAAGGGGGATGTTGTCCTCCAAGATATAATGTAGAATTTTTCAAAACTGCTCATTCCAATTTTCCTGTCCTGCAGGCCTATAAGACACCTCTTTCTAAAGAGGAGGCAACTCTAGGCTTAGGCTGATGCTAAGACAGATGTTGCTTGTGAGAAAAGAGAGTGAGAGAGGAGGACTCCTGAGAAGGAGCCACCTCCCAAGAGCCTCTGTTAGACTGGACTTTGCCAACATCTTAGCAAACAAGGGTTTGCTTTAATGAGGCAGGTGCAGTGAGATAACAGAATTCTTGAAACTACCGAGAGAATTAATATAACAATAAATAAAATGTGAATATGTATTTTCAAAATGTAAAGATTAGTAAAGACAAATACTATATGATGTCACTTATATGTGGAATTTTAGAAATGAAGCAAACAAAGAGAAAGAAAATGAGAGAGAGAGAGAGAGAGAGAGAGAGAGAGAGAGAGAAACCAAGAAACAGACCCCTAATTCTAGAGAACAAACTGATGGTTATCAGAAGGGAGGTGGGTGAGGGATTGGGTGAATAGGTGATAGGGATTAAGGAGAGAACTTGTGATGAGCACAGGGTGATTAAAATAAAAATTAAAAAAAAAAGTAAAGATGAACATACTGGGCCTAAAACAAAACCAGAAACAAAACCTTAACCCAATTACTTCATACAATCTAAAGCTAGAAAACTAAAGAAGTTAAAATTTTTGGGAAAAAAATATCAAGAAAACAAACCTAGTAGAACGAAGGAAGTACTAAAACTTCTTAGTAGATAAAATGAAATTAAGGCACAAAAAGCACTAAAAACTATGGAGGGTCTTTTTCTTTTTTGTAAGGAGCAATTAAATACAGAAATAAAAATATTCTAAAGTACTTTATATACTTAGATCAAGAAGAAATAGAGAGAAAATAATAATAATAGGGATTTTAAAGCATGTCTTTCAATCTTTAAAACATCAGATAGAAAAAATGAACATATGGAAAATATCAGTAATAGAATTTAATGGCTCATTATTTCAATATCTTTCAGACTTTGTATACTAAAGAAATGACACCTTCTTTTCCAGACCACATGGGACATTTGCACAAATCTTTTTTCCCCTAGAAAAAAGAACCATGAATTCCAAATAATAGAAAGATCTTTTTAAATCTAATATCAATATCATAATAGAGAAATAATCACAATATAACAAGCTAAAATCATAAGGGCCCAAAGGAAGTGGGAGGAATATGGGTATTAATTTCCTTATATTTTTTTTCCAGGAGTCTATAGGTAATTTATACAGATAGAAAACCAAGAAATAGTGATTTAGATAAATTTAGGTAGGTTATTAAAAGCTATCAAAGTAGCCATCAGAAGAACATAATCTGGACAATAAAGCTTCCATGTTACTTAAGGTAACACCTGAATGACACATAAAATAAGGAAAATAGAAACCAAATATCAAGATATAGAAGACAAAGTGAGCTTTAAAACAAAGCAAATATATATATATATATATATATATATATATATACACACACACACACACACACATATATATATATATATATATATATGATTACATGTGAAAGTGGCAAAGTCTCTTATTCAGAGAAAAATTTTCTTAGAGAATTTATTCATTCAGCAAATACTCCAATAATTGAGGCATTTCCAATTGCTTTGGGTAAGGCGTTAGATTAGACAGAGTCCCCTGCTATACTGTGTGTATTTTTTAACAGAGAGAGATGAACAGTATGTAATATTATGAAATTAAACAGGAAAGTAGGTTAGAGGATATCTGGGGATGGGGAGGTGGCTACTTTAGCTATCCTGCTTAGAGAAGGTGTCTTTGGAGAGCTGGAATTTGAACTTGGACCTAACCAATGATAGTATTACAAAAATCTGGGGACAGTGTGTGAGGGAGGGAGAAGAGTGAGTGCAAAAGTATGAGAGCCTGCAATGAGGTCAGTGTGTTAAGAGCAACAGAAGGCTGGTGTACCTGGAATCGGGGGTGATTGCTGATTAGAGTATCTTGGTGGGAGTTCTAACAGAAGTGAAGACTGAAACTACTTATGTGTGAATAGGTTATTTAGGCAAATGATTCCAGGGAGCAGGTGTGAGGGACAGGGGATGAAACGGGAAGAGAGGAAGAGCCAATGCAAGAGAGTTTTATGAAACTGGTCACTGCTAGGGCTACTTCATTATGGAATATATCTCAAAGCCATGTGTCCCAGGAAGAAAGGTGATACATTATCCATGGGCTCCAGTCCTAATTGGTGAAGCGTTGCCTCATTGGGTTTTAAATTTCCTGCACTTCCATGTCACCCAATTGTGAATGCTGATTAGAGCCCCAGGGGTGTCGGTGGCATCGGAGAAGACTTGGGGCAGGAGCTGAGAGATGCTACTTAAGGTACCACTGTGTCTTGCAGTTGTAGGAAAATGATGTAAGTCTGAATGGAACTGGTCACTGCAGCTGGGGCTGGAATGAGAAAATTTGAAGTGGTGCATGGAACAGGTCTGATGGATAAAGATAGATAGATAAAGAAATGTCCTTAGAAAAGGACACAAAATTAGATGGTATATACCAGAAATGCATGTAAAACGATGTGTTTCAAACATATTGCAAGTAAAAGGGTGTGCAAAACATCTGCTGGCACACGCATACACACACACACATAAAAGAAAAGAAATGAGATCAAAATATTAATGTCAGAAAGAGTTGAATTCAAGGCAGGGTGATGATGATGATGATGATGATGATGATGATGATGATGATGATTTTGCCAGAGAGAGAGGCAGAGGGAGAGGGAGAGAGAGAATCTTAAGTAGGCTCTATGGCCAGTGTGGAGCCCAATGCGGGGCTCGATCCCACAACTGTGAGATCATGACTTGAGTCAATATCAAGAGTCAGACTTAATCCACTGAGCCATCCAGGTGCCCCAAGGCAGAATTATTTTTTAATGATAAAGAAGTTCTTCATATAATAGCAAAACTTAGAGTTCATTCATTACAAGGTTGTACTATGAATTTTTATGAACCAAACTGTATAGCATAATATTTACATGTATGCATATTATACAGATATATATCCTTAAGATTATAACTTTTCTTTTCTAATTTTTTAAATTTTTAAATATTTTTTTATTTTTTAAGTTTATTTTTTAAAAGGTATTTTTATTTTTTTTAATATGAAATTCACTGGCAAATTGGTTTCCTTACAACACCCAGTGCTCATCCCAACAGGTGCCTTCCTCAATGCCCATCACCCACCCTCCCCTCCCTCCCACCTCCCATCAACCCTCAGTTTATCCTCAGTTTTTAAGAGTCTCTTATGGTTTGGCTCCTTCCCTCTCTGTAACTTTTTTTTCCCCTTCCCCTCCCCCATGGTCTTCTGTTAAGTTTCTCGGGATCCACATAAGAGTGAAAACATATGGTATCTTTCTCTGTATGACTTATTTCACTTAGCATAACACTCTCCAGTTCCATCCATGTTGCTACAAAAGGCCGTATTGTATTCTTTCTCATTGCCAAGTAGTATTCCATTGTATATATAAACCACATCTTCTTTATCCATTCGTCAGTTGATGGACATTTAGGTTCTTTCCATAATTTGGCTATTGTTGAAAGTGCTGCTATAAACACTGGGGTACCAGCGCCCCTATGCATGAGCACTCCTGTATCCCTTGGGTAAATTCCTAGCAGTGCTATTGCTGGGTCATAGGGTAGATCTATTTTTAATTTTTTGAGGAACCCCCACACTGTTTTCCAGAGCAGCTGCGCCAGTTTGCATTCCCACCAACAGTGCAAGAGGGTTCCCGTTTCTCCACCTCCTCTCCAGCATCTATAGTCTCCTGATTTGTTTATTTTAGCCACTCTGACTGGCGTGAGGTGATATCTCAGTGTGAGATTATAACTTTTCTTAAGCACCTATAAAACATTTGCAAAAGTTACAATTGATTATATATCCTGCTACAAAGAAAGTTTAAACAAATTGCAAAAGTATAAATAAAGCCGGCCATAATTTCTAAACACAATTTAATAAAACTAAAGTAAGGAATCAAAATCAAAGTACCAACCGACTGGATGAGCAATAACTCTGTATTAAACAAAGCTGTATTTTCAAAATATCTAGAAAATAATCCAGAAAATAGGAAACATGTATCATATACACATATAGTTAAAGCAAATATCAAATAAAAATTCATGATCTGAAATATATAAATTACTAAGGAATGAAAATTAACAAGTTAAGACAATTCAAAAAGTTCAGGAATCAACAAAACAGAAGGAAAGAGTCAATAAAAATAAAATAAAATAATAACACAGAAAACAAGAAAAATACCTGAATTCTTAAGAAATCTCTGTATGTGTGTCTGTTTTTGTGCTTTTGGAAAACAGGAGATAGGAACAACCACCCAAGTAAAAAATTAAATAGAGCCTAGATCCTAAAACTCAGGCATGTGGATTCTCAAACCACAGAATCACCTGCAGGTCTTGTAAATATACAGATGGTTGGGACCCACCACCAGAGTTTCTGGTTTAGCAGGTAAGGGGTGGGGTCCAACCAATCATTTCTAAGATTTTTCCAGACAAAGTTGGCTAAGTTGATATAACTGAAGTTGGTATAGAGAAGTTCTGAGACAGAGAAACCAGTTAGCTAGTATAAAGGACAGAAAATGAAAGAGGGGAAAAAAAACACAAAGAGGTAAACAAGATCTGATTAGCTAAATAATCACAGAAACAGAGGAAATGGAGACATCAATTCAGTGGTTTCCAACATTGACTTTCATGTAGGAACTTTCACAAAAACCTAATACTCAGTCCCCTCCCTGGTGGGGTTGAATTAAAATCTTGGAGGTTGGGATCTAAGCACTAGCTGTTTAAAAGTCCCCGAAGTGATTTTGGTGCTCAGTGTAGTTTGAGAAGCATTAGGATAAGGGAGTAGTTGCGTTCCAGGATATAATTTATAAACTGGGAATCTGGAAAATTCTCAATTTTCCCTAGAATGGAAACTCCAGGTTGCAAGTGGAGGTACATTCCTCTTCATGACTGGTTCTATTACTCAATCCTTCTGGACTTCTTTTAACTGGGAGTTTAGGGGACAGAACTGAACATGGTGTACTTAGTCTCTTCCATATGTTTGTGTTTTCCTTCTGTCTTCTTGCAGATAAAGTGCTCTCTGGTCAGTCTTCATTCTAGACAGTAAATGTTCTGCCTGTGATTGGAAGTCCAAGATCTTTAGCTATGCCCGAGTTTGAAATAATTTTAAAAAAAATCAGCTTTATTGAGATATAATTCACATACCACAAACTTGACCATTTTGAAATGTACAATTCCGTAGATTTTAGTATATTCTGTAGAATATTTTTATCACCCCCAAAAGAAACTTGGTACTCTCTAGCTATATTCCTCTGCTCTCAGCTCTAGGCAGTGACTAATCCACATTCAGTCTCCATAGATTTTCTTTTTCTGAAGACTAAAAGATTAATTTTAAGTCATATGAATTATGAGAAAGTTCCTATGTCCTCAAACCACAGACATAACTGATCAAGTTGTTACTCCAGAAAAATCTGATAGTTTGAAACCCATCTGGGGGTCAGTTAGTTCCCAATCAAGAAGGGGTATTCATATTTCCCTAAAGCTCAACCACTGGGTGAAATAATTGTTTCTGGGAAGAACATATGTTACCCAAATGACTCCAAAAGTGATGGAAATATTGACAAACTTGTAACAAAGTTGAGAAGAGCTATCCTGATGCCAAAACAAAAACCATAAAGAGCAAGATGATCTATTAGACTGGCATAAAAACTAAAACTTCTGTATCTCAAGCATCACTGTAAACCAAGTTATGGTAAATATATAATGGGTATGACCAGTAAAGAACTAATTTATAAACAATTTTACAAACCATTAGGAAAAAAGCTACCACCACAGGAAAAAAAAGGTCAAACAACATGTACATCTAGTACAAAATAAAGAAATAACTTTTTTTCAATTATTTTTTAACATTTGTTTTTGAGAGACAGAGAGAGACAGAGCACAAATGGGGGGAGGGACAGAGAGAGAGGGAGACACAGAATCTGAAGCAAACTCCAGGCTCTGTGCTGTCAGCACAAATCCCTACCTGGGGCTTGAACCCATGAACTGTGAGATCATGACCTGAGCCAAAGTCAGATGCTTAACAGACTGAGCCACCCAGGTGCCCCCCCCTTGTTAATTTTTTTTTTAAAATGAAGAAATAACTTTAAAAAAAATCCAGTTAACTTAGGAACAATACTCAACATTATTGGAGTTGAAAAGATGCAAATTTAAACAATGGGTTATTTTTCACAGGTAAGCAAATATTAAAATATTAATATATTCAGTGTTGGTGAAGCTGAAGGGAAATGGAAATGTGCTGTTGAGAGTAAAGGTTATAACTTTTCTAAAAGGCAATTTGTGATATATAACACAATTAAACGTAATCATTGGAACTCTATATTTTGAGTTTTAATCTCAGAAAACAAATAAATAAGAGTGTATTTCTAACTTTGTTAATTACAATGATATTTACAATAAGGAAATTTGGAAAAGCATAAATATAAAACACACATGATTATTTTACTATATTTGGAAACATTCAGGTGTTGATTTTTATACTTCTGTTTATTGGCAGAAACTGAATTAATGAAATATTGAAAAAAACCATTTTATGGAATTCCCTATACGACTATCATTCTGTTCACTGAAAAACATTAACAATAGAGGCGCCTGGGTGGCTCAGTCAGTTAAGTGTCAGACTTTGGCTCAGGTCATGATCTCACAGTTTGTGAATTTGAGCCCCACATAAGGCTCTGTGCTGACAGCTGGGAGCCTGGACGGAGCCTGCTTCAGATTCTGTGTCTCCCTCTCTCTCTGCCCTTCCCCCACTCATGCTCTGTCTGTCTGTCTCTCTCTCTCAAAAATCAATAAACATTAAAAAAATTAAAAAAGCATTAAAAATAACAACTATATAACAAACAAAAATTACTCTTTTAATGGATTATTTAATAAGACTGGGAGGAAATACATTTTAAAAATCATGACTGGGGTGATTTTTAATTCTTTTTATTTTTCCGAGTTTTCAGATTTTTTTAACTAGCTTGCCTCTTGTATAATCAGAATTGAATTTTATATCAAAGAGAAAAATAAGTCGAACTTAAGATCATGTATCTGCCAGAGGCCAGCTTGAAAATTTCACAAAATTCATATAATTTGCTGTACTGAATGGTTATCAAGTTCTGTGGAGAAAGAGTTGGAGAGGAGGATAAATACATGATTTGAGAAGTAGGGTCAAGTACTGTTGTTATCTGAATACTTCTTCTGTGTTCTGACTTCTGCCATACCTAGTTGCCAGAAACGCAACCTATCATTAAAATAGGGACTGCATATTTAAGGAGGGCACATGCCTCTGATCTTGGTGCTGAATTGTCCTTGTATTATTCTAAGGATTTGGGTGTAAATTTGATGAGCATTAAAATCACTGCAGGCGGATGTCCAATCTTGCACTCAGAGATTCTGATTCAATAAGCTTGGGGTAGAGTCTAGAAATGTGTATTTTTAGCAGATGATGCAGAAAATGTTGCTTATCACCTACTGTAGGGGCCCCATTCCCTAAGGGCACAGATGCTTCTTCAGTCTATTTCAAGAGTTCTGAATTAAATAAGAAAAGAAGAGAGGAGGAGAGAGAGACAGAAAGAGAGTGCAGCCATAGAAAGAGAGAGAGAGAGAGACTGAGCTATTGACTGGAGGAAATTAGGAGACTTTTGATCTATTTGGTTTTTAAGTGATTCTGATTACTGAGAATGAAACAGGATGAGAAATGTGTGTACCGAATATGCAAAACTATTTAAGTGTGCTCATGAGAAGAAAAAACTTTTTTTTAAACAGTAGACAAGAAGAAAACCAGCTGGTAAGAAACAACATGAACAAAGTGTTATCCAGTTGGTTCATACAATTCAGCATGCATGATTTTTCATTATTTTTAATATGTATATTGATAGACTTTTCCGATTTTTATAGAACTTTTTCCATCATAATTATATTAATGATTTTATGATACTTCTGTTGAGGTTTTGAAAGTTAAAAAAATAAATTCTTTGGTAGAATTTGTGCAATGTGCTCACCTTCTCTATTCTCACTTTTTCAGCCACTGCTAACATTTTTGAACTGACCAAGTGACACTTCAGATAAACAGCCATGCCAATTATATCACTATAAGCATATTCAGGAAACCATTACAAGAGAATGCCTGAAGGCTTATATGAGGGATTGCAAAGCCCAATAGATAATGTGGCCAGAAAGACAGCAAAGGTGGTGGCAGGAGCCTGGTGGAGATTGGCAAAATGCCCTTTGTATAGATGACAGCTGCTAATCAAATCCTTGCTCTGGTCGCCATGCCCATTGTGTCTGGCTCTTCTATATTTTAAGGGCAGCAGACATCTCAATACCTGTGTGAATCCCCGAATTTTTATATTTTAGGAACTACCTAAGTATTTACATAAATCACAGTGTGGGCCAAGCAAACACATCAAATGTGTCCCTGGGACAGCCACCTCTGGCTTAGATCAGACTAAATAAAAGACATTCCCTTCACTCTCCAATTTCTTCCCTCCAGAGTTTATGGAGGGAACCACTAATCATTGCAAACAAGCTCTAATTTGGCAGCTTCCGAGAAAGATCAACATTTCCCTGGGCAAGTTATTAAGAGATTTATGGGTTAGAGGACCTTAACATGCTTTAGTTGGAGGAATGGGAGCAAGGAAGATAAATGAATGAAAACCAAAGACATGGATATGTAATCTGTATTTGGGAAATGTCACTTGACCTCTAAGGTTCTTTCTTTTCTCTATATCAACACCTCCCCCTCCCCCAACTCCCTGCAATTTTGCCAAGCTGTCTGCAATATGTTTTTCCACATCATTTGATGAACATAGCTTGATAGTGTTAGAAAAACTGCACCCTGCTAAGATGCTATATCATATCATTTGAATTGATGAATAAAATGAGAATTCATTATCTTCAAGGCATTGAAATGCAGCCTGAATTACTCAGCTTTGCATCATTTTAATAGGAAGTTTGCAGCATAATCTCCCTTTCAAATGTAAGATTTCTTCAGAGATTGATAAGCAATGCACATGATATGGTTTCATGTGTGTAAATCAGTCAAAAGTAAGCAAACTGCAATATCTGAAGAACTCCATAGATGTGTCAAAAGTGAGAAGAAAGGTATCGGGGAAATACGCATTACAGTTAGTTCCTCTTTTATTACATTCTAGTCTTAAACCAGTTCTGAACTTGTAGGCAGATGGCAATGGGTAATTAAAATGCTAGCAAAATTATGGAAGGTGAAAGTAACTTCTATGTCTCTGTAATGACAGACATGAAAAAAATATGCACACAGTTTGCAATGAAATGATGCAAAGATGAGGACTAAAATCAAATATGTTGCTGGGTTAAATAGCATCCATTAAGGTGTTCTCTTTTCCTTTGTGTTCCACTTGAGAAAGACACTGATTTATATCTGAAGACTAACAGGAGCAAGGCAAAATTTTTCAAAGTAAAATGGATACATATATTTTCCAGATATTATACAAGCAGCTTGGAAACCTAACTGTTGATTGCTTGTTGTTTTTATTACTGGGGATAAAAGGTGACATCCATCAGAATTGAAGGGAAATAATCACAATAACTTTTAGTACAAATTCATTAATGCCAACTTGGGAAATTACACCATCAACTCCCACAAACTAAATTAAATGTTAGAAGAGGAGAAATGAGATACAAGCTTTGCTTTCCACTTAAGACATTGTCCTTGCTATATTATTCTATTTTAATTATTGCAAAGGTAACACATTTTAACGATAAAATTTTGAAGAGCAGATAAGCCAAAAGAAAATTAAAATCCTTTGTAATCTCATCATTCAGAATAACTGGTTAATTTTTGAACTATTATTAAATTCCAAATGGTCTTGCAATATTCTACACTGCTTTATAACTCCATGTTCTTTCTGTTTTCTTTAATTTTTATATAACCATTTAAAATTATAACACTTTCTTCCATTGTGTAGGTACACCACAGTTAAGTAAATACTTGTACTTTAGGTGGCTTCCAATATATATATATTTTTTTTTTTTGAGAGAGGGCATAAGCAGGGGAGGGGCAGAGAGAGAGAGTGAGAGAGAGAGAATCCCAAGCAGTCAGCACAGAGTCTGATGGGGAGCTCAGTTCCACGAGCTGTGGGATCATGACCTGAGCCCAAAATCAAGAGTTGGGATTCTTAACCGACTGAGCCACCCAGGAGGCCAAAAATGGCTTCCAATTTTGTTATAATCAAATTATTTGGAAATTTAACTTAAACATTTTAACTTTATAGGAAAATGCCAGAAATGATGCTGAAGTACTTCTTTAGGGTAGTATAATAAGTAAAATTGGGTTTTCTGTAT
Organism: Panthera uncia; assembly: GCF_023721935.1. Taxonomy (NCBI): domain Eukaryota; kingdom Metazoa; phylum Chordata; class Mammalia; order Carnivora; family Felidae; genus Panthera; species Panthera uncia. The sequence goes on from NW_026057578.1 coordinate 89,675,952, forward strand.
TAAAGGGGTCAAGGAACTGTGGATCTCTGGTGGAAAAACCAAGTGGCACTAGGATATCTTGGTGGATTGGAATTTTATTTTACACCTGCCGGTTCAGAGACCCTTCTCTGGAGATCTGAGTCCCGAGCACAAGCATGGGGGACAATTTATCGTCTGTTACTTCCACATTCCACATTAGTAGTAATTTGGTGCACAGGGCAAGCAGGGCAGGAAGAAGAACCCAGAAGAGGAGGCTCTAAACTAGGAACTAGAGCTTATGTTAGTCCCCTTGGCCATTTTATGCTGCATAACTTTACTTATTTTCCCAACAAAAGATTTGTATGCTATAATGGTTTTTGATACAACACATTGAATTGTCTCCTAGAAATTCTAATTTAAAGTCTCATCCCCAGAGCTAGAGATTACCTAGCCCCCTCCCCCCCCATTCTCACTAACTTCAACTATTCTTCTTCTTACTTTTTATTATTTGAAATGTGAGGTATATTTCTATTATTTATTATAGGTTTCTCTGATTAATACTGAGGCTGAACATTTTTCTGTGATTTTTTTCCTGTTCACTAGTCATTTCTTATCTATACATACTTTTACTCACTTTCTAATGAGGTTTAATTTTTCTTTTTTTAATTGTGGAAAAATACTGAACATGAAACCTACCCAAATTACAAATTTCAATTGTATAGTCCAGTATTAATTATATGCACAAGGTTGTACAACAGATCTCTGGAACATTTCACTTTGCATGACTCAAAACTGTATACCCATTGAACAGTATCTTTCTATTTCACCCTCTTCCAGCTCCTAGCAAACACCATTCAGCTTTCTGCTTCTATGAATTTGACTAATTTAGATGCTTCATATAAGTGGAATCATGGTGGACTTGTCTTTCTGTGACTGGCTTATTTCTCTTATCGTAACGTCCCAAGGAGCATCTAGGTTGTCACATAGGACTGGATTTCCTTTTTAAAGGCTTAATAATATTCCGATCCATGTATTTTCTTTATCCATTCATCCATCAATAACTATTTAAGTGTTTCCACCTCTTGGCTATTATGAATAATGCTGCAATGAATATGGGGGTGCAAATATCTCTTTGATATTCTTTCTATAATTCTTTTGAATAAATACTAAGAAATACATTACTGGATCATATAGTAGTTCTATTTTTAATTTTTTGAGGAACCTCCATATTGTTTTTCATAGTGTCTGTACCATTCAACTTTTCCATCACTAGGGCACAAGAGTTTCAGTTTCTCCACATCCTTGACAATATTTGTTATTTATTTATTTTTATAATAGGTGTGAGGTGTGAGGTGATATCCTATTATAAAGGTGTGAGGTGATATCTCATTGCAGTTTTGATTTGCATTTCCCTGATGATTCATGATGTTGAATACCTTTCCATGTACTTTTTTGCCATTTATATTTCTTCTTTAGAGAAATATCTGTTAAAGGCTTTTGCCCATTTTTTGATTAGATTGTTGTTGTTGTTGTTGTTGTTGTTGTTGTTGTTGTTGTTGAGTTGTGGGAATGCCAAAAGTGATTGTACCAGCTCCAGTGTGGCTGGTTTCATGCTCACACAGGGTGTAAAAACCTCTTAACTGGATTCTGGATTTCTCGGAAATGGAATTGGTCTGTGTATTGTATTTGAATTGGTGTCTCCATAGAGAAAGGAGCGTCTGGGCCTTTCTATTTTGCTTTCTTACTGATGTCACCTCGCAATTTTAATTTTGTTTATGTACTGAGTTTAAGTGTTTAAAACTTCATATGCAGTCTTTTTCCCCCACTTACTATATTTTAATTTTGTTTCTACACAAATGGATATTGCTTATATAATTTTCATGCAGAAATATGTTAATTTTTCATTTGTGATTTCTGTTGGTGTCATGCATAGAATGACTTTATTCCATTCCAAAGGAAAATGTTTACCCTTATTTTTAAATTGTTGAGAGTATCATTTTTATTTAAACTTTTAATTGATCTGAAATTCATTCACAGGTAAGGAAGATGGTAGACATTGAACCTTGCTTTTCCCAAGTACAATTTAATAATAAACCAATACAGTTTTTGGTAGATTTTTTAAGCCATGTGTACCATGCCCTAAATAATGACATTTTCATGGTATAATTTTAATCTTGAATTTGCTAAGACTTATTTTGTGACCTAATATCTGATGTATCCTGGAGAATGTTCCCTGCAGGCTTGAAAGAATGTGTACTCTGCTGCTATTGAATGGAATGTTCTGTAGATAGTGTGTTAGGTCAATCTGATCTAACACGTATTTTATGTTCAATGTTTCCTTGCTGATTTTTCTGTCTGGATGATATATCCATTGTTGATGGTGGGATATTGAAGTACCCTACTTGTATTGTATTGCTATCTATTTCTACTTTCATTTCTGTTCATATTCCTTAATACATCTAGGTGCTCCAGTGTTATGTGCATAAATATTTAAAAATTTTATGTCCACTTGATGGGCTGACTCCTTTATCATTATATAATGTATATAATGACCTTTTTTTTTTTTTGGTCTCATGTCACAGTCTTTGGCTTAAAGTTCATATAGCTACCACTGCTTGCTTTGGCTTCCCTTTATATGGGATATCTTTTTCCATCCCCTCACTTTTAGTCTGTGTGTATTTTTTTTCTAATGCACTTAACCATTCTATATCTTTTGATTGGTGAATTTATTCCATTTATATTTAAAGCCATTATTGACATGTAAGAACTTACTAATGCCATATTAATTAACTTCTGACTCTTTTCTAATTCTGTTTTGTATTGGTCTCAGCCTATTGATAGAGATGTCTAGGAATGCCTGGATCACTTATATGGGCCTGTGGTACTTATGACAGACCCCCATACACATTTCCCCAAGTGGAGTCAGTGTTGTGGCTGGACCAGCTGTTGTGGTTCTTGCTATGATTGCAAGATGCACCTCAGCAACAACTGTTGGGAACTTTGAAAAAACATTTCTTGTTCACAGGTCCTGAAGGGTACATGGCATGCCTGGGGCCACACAATTTGCAGGTAGAGAGAAAGGGAGCACAGACGGGGTTCGGCATTTATTAGGGTTGACGGTGAGTGACTAGGATTTTTCAGCTTCACTCTTTATTGGTGAACTTAAAAATATATATACACACACACATATAGACACCTTTTCAATTTCAGTATTTTTTCCAATAAACAAAAATAATAAAATAAAAAAATTACCCGTGTCTTTTTAATCACTGTCAATCTTTTCATACAGATCTTATCATATTTTTAATCTACAAATATATATATGTTTATGCTTTAATCTATGAATATCCATGTTTATGCATGTATGCAAATATATACATTATTTTAGAAATAAAATTAAACTATTACTTTGGGGATAGTCTGTTATGTCATCCAAAGTTTTATTTAAGTGATATTAACATATTAATAGTTGCTTAAACAAATCAGAAGATGTTTTCTTTCACATAAAGTATTCCAGAGGTGGATAGTTCATGTCTGGAATGATTGATGTCACCACAGACTCAGAAATCCAGACTTCCTCTATCTTTTTGCTTTGTCATGTTTACATATGCCTTCCATTCTATAGGTCACAAGAAAGCTTCTAGAACTCAGTAATAAAGTCTGTTTTACAGGCTAGAATTAGAGGAAAAGCAAGGAAACAAAAGAAACTTCAGACGGAAGATATATCAGTCTTTAGGTAGCTCTCCTGGAAGGTCTTGAAACAACATTCACTTACACATCATTGGTCAGTCCTTTTAGTTTTTAGCTGGCCTTCAAGCCTCTCCAGATAAAATCAGGGTTTTATTTACGGAGAACAAGGGATTATGGATACTGACAATTAGTTTATGCTATTTCCATTTACCATTGAATATTTTTCTACAACCACAGATTTTTTGGCTGTATATTATCCAGTCATATGGACACTATCATGTAACCAAGACTTTGTGTTGGACATTAGTTGTTTCAGATTCATTTCTATGAAGAAAGCTGTGATGAATATCCCCATAGTTGTATTTCTGTATATCTGGGTTTATATTCTTAGAATATATTTCTAAGAGTAGAATTGCTTGATGAAAGGATATGCATCATTTTAAGCCTTTTGATAGGAATTGCCAAAAATCAGGCTTCCAATCTTTGTACATTTATCATTTATTGACTTGTAATTTTGGACAAAATCCCATGATATAGGATGGTGTTTCTCAAATTTTGTCTATTGCATCTATTTCCTCCTTCCATTAACAAAATTCTTGTCAAAGTTAATGGGAAGACCAGCACAGTTTGTGATGAAATCCCATTGAGGTAGTCTAGTTTTGATTAAACATTATGAGTAAATTATTAAATCCTACAAAGAAAAGACATCTGTGTTGCCATGTACATTGGCTTGGAACATAAACAAGGCTGCAGATAAGCTAGGGAATTGTTAGTGCTCCGTGGAACACACTCAGTCACTACTGTAAGAAAGGAAGAGATTGTTTTTTACAGCCACTAAAATAAATTTCTTGTAAATTTTAGGAATTCATTCTATGATATACTGAGATTCGTTTTAAAAGTGTAAACATAAACATTTAGCCTTTACCATCCCCTCCCCCCTCCACACAGATGCATACACAGACATGCATAAAGAGCCGTTAAATTTGTAAGTTCAGTTCAATGCCCATAAAACATTCCCAGGGGAGCATTTTGAAAATGTAGAGTGTAAGGCTTTACAGAAAATTACATCACACCAAGATGTGACTCTGATATGAAATTCTATTAAGATGAAATCCAAAGAGAAGAATTATTCCTGTTCTGTTCTTTGAAATTAATTTTGCCTAGGCTTCCAGGGCAAGAGGGAGAGCGGAAGTTTTTGGTATGCCAATAATAGTGAAGACAGGTGAAAGCAGATGTTAGAATGAGGAATCATCAAGAAAAATACAGGTCACCATGTAATTAAGTTAAAATTAACAAATCCTTAATTTTGAAGCAAGTTGAGGAAGCAAAGCAAAGTAAAACAATAATCAGAGAAATAATGACTGAAATCACATGCACCATATTATACTCCCAACAAGTGATAAACAGATAAATATATCAGCTAGACAGATCCAAATCCAGTGGGAGCATTGTTAAATCTTCTCTTGATCATCTTTATCACTCTTGGCCTATTTCCTTCCCTCTCTCTTTTGCTATTAAAGTTACTTGGCTTGAAAGTTTAAAAATATATTTATTGGATCTGGTAAATTTAATCATATAAAGAACCTTTCTATATATAAGTGGCATTTTATAATCTTATGAATATCATTTAAATTTTAGTATTTTATTACTGCATTTGCTTTTTTCTTTATTTTTAAAGAAATCCTCAATAAATGTCAACTTAACAATATTAAGTATTTTTCTAATGGACAAATGTATATGAAACTAAAGCTTACCTAAAGTGAAAAAGAAAGAAAAGTAGAACTAGCTTAAAAAGTATTCAGTTTTATGTATGAGTCAGTGTAGGCCTTTGAAGGTATTTGGTTTATTTTCAGTTTTGATTACTTGGCCTCCTGTGCTCCCTTCCCTGCCTCTATTACCTGAGATCAAGCTTCACCCCATCTCAGCTCCAAAGATGTCAGGACATTATGGCAGAGGTTTAAAGGAATATCTCCCAAGATAAACCAGAGAAATCTGAAGTGACTCTACATGGTTGCATAGTATATGATTTTGTCTGTATAGAACACTGAGTGAAACCAGACATTGGATAACTTATTTTTTTCTTTTAGCTTAAAATTTTTCCCCTAATTTTACTGAGATATGATTGAGATACAACACTGTGTAAGTTTAAGGTGTGCAGCATGGAAACACTTACCACTTACAAAGAGGTGTAATGAATAATACAGTTAACACCTGTACACACAACCAGGTGTTGAGAAGTAAAACATTAACAATACAGTTGAAATCCTCCTGTGGTATATTCACATAACGGAATAGTTAGTAGCAGTAACAATAAATGAATCATGGCACATATATTAACAAGAATGAATTTTTAAAGTGTAATGTTGAATTAAAAAAGCCAAGTTGCAGAAGTAATACTACAGTAGGATATGATGTATGTATAGCATCTATCGTAATATATATCACATGTGATATACTATATATAATGTTTCATATATCATATAGTATATACATTTATATACATTATTTACTGCATATACATTACATGTCTACATTTCATTCAAATATGTATTATAATATGTATCCTTATATAGTATATAGTACATATATTTGTAGTTTAAAACATGAGAAGCAAAGTACTGTATATTGCTTAACAGATGTATATAAGTAGGTAAACATGAAGAAATGTGTCTTGCTTATGGAAATATCCTTATCACTAAAGGAAAAGTAATTTTAACAGTACTAGCTAAATATGTAATGGAATAACAATATTTGACTGCTTTAGGCTTTAAAAGTGAATATCAGGACTGATCATTAAATTCTTATGAATGTATTGAGAGCTATCTAACATTATTGCTTGCTTAACCAAAACATTGAAATAACAATGTTTTCCCATTGATCCTCATAATCACCATAAGAGGCAGGTATTATTCAGAAATCACAATCTTGTTACTTTCTACTCTTTGCCATTTCACCTCCCCATCCACACTCATTCCTTTCACTTTCACCCATGACTCCTTCCTGCTCTCTCTCTTTGCATTCCAACCTCACCATTTGCCTGAAGGGTCCACACAGCCTTGGAATCTATTTTCCAACTTCTTATTTTCTTTTTTTTTAATGTTTATTATTTTTGAGACAGAGAGAGACAGAGCATGAATGGGAGAGGGTCAGAGAGAGGGAGACACAGAATCCGAAGCAGGCTCCAGGCTCTGAGCCATCAGCCCAGAGCCAGACGCGGGGCTCGAACTCACGGACTGCGAGATCGTGACCTGAGCTGAAGTCGGACGCTTAACCGACTGAGCCACCCAGGCGCCCCCAACTTCTTATTTTCTTAAGCATGTCCAAGTGCTTTGTTATTTTCATTGCCTTCATCACCTCATCGTCATGAGCAGAGAACCTTATTCTCTCCTTTGGGTTAACTCATAGGTTCCTCTGTTTTCACCCTTATTATAGTGGTAGATTATTTATGTCATGGTATCTCCTCCTGGACAGTCTTATTCTTGAGTGAATAGACTCTGTCCTTATCTCTGGACTTCTGGCAGTTAGGATTATGTTTAAATTTATAATATAGATTTGTTAAATTGAATTGAACTGTTTTCCCAAGAAGGCTGGTTGGTTGGTAAGAAATATTTTTCTGGGGCAAAATAGTAAAGGAAGGAATTCTTTTGGGGACATAGCTTGCAATTTTTAATAACTCGGAGTACAGGGATTTGGTTCTCAGGCTACACCCACTCTCTGCTTAGATCTGAGGAGAGGGAGGGTTGGAAGGAAGGGCGAACTGGAAGGGAATCAAGAAGTGTATATGCCATAAGCTCACCTAAAATTATCCAGTCAGAAGCTGAGAGAATGCAAAAAATTGGGAAACACTGTTGGGTGAGTTGTGATTAACAAGGCTACAAGAAAAGCAAAGAAATAGGAGGAAAGTTGTTGAGATACAGTTAGATGAACACAAATTTTTTTTACATTGTGACTCACATTTTCATTTGCTTCATCTTGTTTTTTTTTCTTAATTGATGGATGTGGAGGAAACCCACAAATAAGTTAGAAAATCAGAGTAAGTTGCCTTATAAGATAGGAATAATTGCAATTAGAATAAAATTCACTATTGAAAAACACTAAAGATAGAAGTTAGGTGATAAGTTATCATTAATTACTTATTTAATGTTTAAATTAAACACTAATTTTTGCATTTTTAAAAACAATTTTTAGTGTTTATTTATTTTTGAGAGAGAGTGTGAGCGGGTGAGGGGCAGAGAGAGAGGGAGACAGAATCTGGAGCGGCCTCCAGGCTCTGAGCAAGCTGTCAGCACAAAGCCTGACACAGGACTTGAACTCACAAACTGTGAGATTATGACCTGAGCCAAAGTCAGACGCTTAACCAACTGAGCCACCCAGGCACCCCTTAATGTTTATTACTGATTTTAAGGTTGCAAATGATTTAAGACATGTAAGCCCAGTCCTTCTTCTTAAGGTGTCACCACTTTGTTAGGAAGAGATTTATTTGCATGAAATAACTAGAAAATAGCATGGAATGTTATGGTGACAACTCTGTGTGCTCTAGCAATCAAGAAAGAAGAAAGCCACTGCCAAGTGTTAGACATTGCCCTTGGAATGTGTGTGAATTATTTGTTTGCTCCTCTCAAGAACTGAAAAGTATAGGCTGTTTCTTGTTAACAGATGAAGAGCCTGAGTCTCCAGGAGGTTAACAAACAGTAAGTAATAAAGGAAAGCCATATAAACAGTCAATCATAAGTGTCTATCACTTGCTTAAAAATACCATTTGGCATCATGTTTCCTACCAGGACGAGTCTACACTGCTTAGCCGGGTAATCAAGGCTCTGTTACTGGATGTTACACTTCTATATTTTCAGGTGATCCAAGTTCTATCCATGGATCTGTTGTAACTAGCCCTGTCCTTGCACCTTATTTTTTTATTTTTTATTGTTGTTGTAAATTGTGGTAAAATTCACATAACCTAAAATTAACCATTTATTTTAAAAGTGAACAATTCTGTGGCATTGGCTAAATTCTCAATGTTGTATAACCACCTCCTCTATCCAGTTCCAAAACATTTTGATCATTGCAAAATAATATTCCATACCAATTAAATTTCTTCCTCTCCCCTGCCTCTTCTTCTCCCCTGCCTCTAAGCATCACCAATTTGCTTTCTGTTTTCATGGATTTACTTACTTTGAGCATTTCATATAAATGGAATTATATAAGATGTGATCTTTTGTGTCTGGCTTCTTTCGTTTGGCGCAATGTTTTGCAAGTTTCATCCATGTTGTAGTATGTATCACTTTGCTCTTTTTCACAGCTGAATACTATTTAATTGTATGTAGCTACCATATTTTGTTCATCCATTCATCAGTTGATGGATAGTTGGGTTGTTTCCACCTCTTGGCCCTGGTGAATATTGCTGTGCATCTAAGTTTTAACAGCAACAAAATGAGTGTATCAGACTAAATAGTGTCTGTCATCACTTCCATCTCCAATAATGGTTCTGTGAACATATTTTAGGCTTGAAAACTTCCTTTTACCCCACTTCATACTGAGTAGACTAGACCTTGAAATGCACATTGATCTTCCTTCCTCCCAACCTTTACTCATTTTCTTCCTCAGTATGAAGTAATTCTTTCATTAAAAAATATTTATCAAAACTCCTGCTCAATATTTAAGATTAAAGCCAAATTTTACCTCTCACCATCAGGCTTTCTTGATGTCCTAGCTCTAAGTGACCTCTTCCTCTTTATACTCAGAGTAAATTTTGATTTTTACTGATTTCCCCTAATATCATTTTATGTCTTATTCACTTTCAAATACCTATATTTGTTGCTAGAATATTGTTATAGAATTGTTTGGAAACCTGTATAAATTAAAATTTAAGCATTCCATTTAGTTTTTACATCTCTTTAGATTTTTTTCACCTTTTTAAAAAAAATGATGCTGACTTTTTGATGAGTTCAAGCCAGTGGTTGTTTTGTTTTGTTTTGTTGCAGAATGTTCCACATTCTGGATTTGTTTATTTTTCTCTGTGAAGTCTAAGTTAAATCTTAAAGAGACTTGCTCATATTCAAGTTAAATATTTCAGATGGGAATATTTCATAAGTGATGTGCACTTTGTATTAGCACATAACATCAGGTTGCTCCACTGTTAATGATGCCAAGTGTTATCATTTGGTTAAAGGAGTGGCCACTGGATCTCCCCATTGCATAAGAACATTACCTAGTTTGTAATTAGTAAGTAATTTGTGGGACAAAATGTTGGCACTGTGCCTGTTTTAATAATGGAACATTAAAGTAGCACCAAATGATGATACTTGCCTGAATCAACATCCTTTTCTATTTTCCCCATGATAAAAATCACCAGATGTCTATAAAGATACATAAAACACTATAGGAAATGCAAATCAAGGCCAGCACAGTCTCTTTAAATTCTTCCTAGTCTCCTGATAGAACAACTATAAAGATAAAGAAGAGAATAAATACAGTCAATAATCATTGTGAAAGGAAAATTCAAACCAATAGCCCAACTAATGTCAGAATCTGAGAAGAATTTCTGTTGACTATACAATGAATTAAATTGAACTGAGAAATATGTATCCAGGTATATAAGGCAAGACTTAATTATTGTAAGTGACAGGAACCAGACTTAGAATTAACATATGAAAAAAAAATAAAAAGAATTGTTCTATATGATCAGCCATAACTGGCTTCCCTTATAGTTCCTTGGATACATTTGCATACATTTTCTAAATAAAGGGTATTCACTCTGAACAAGACTCATATTATTCACCTTAGCACTGGTAGAAGAAAATAAACTTCTGTCTCTAATATATCCAAGACCCACAAGACTCAGATTAACCTTATTGGGTCACCTGATTACTCTTGAACCAATCATTTTCTTGGTATGTTGGAGTACTATGATTAGTCCAGTGGAGGCTCCATGTCAATCTCCAAGACAAGGGTGGAGAAGACACTATGACTGACAGTTACACTGGGAGCAACATGAAATGGGGTGGATGGAGGCAGGTCTTAAACAGAACGGAATTACTAGATGGACAAAGTCAACAGTTGTACACTACTCTAAACTTCACCTCCTGTTTCATCAAGAATCAGATCCTGCTTAGTTCCAGAGATGTTGATTACAGAGATGTGTATCATTTCCCTTCTTTGCTATGTGGCTGCTATTAGAGGTAGAATTTACCAGAAAATAATTCTAAAGTATAGAGGACTAAAGAGATAAAGACAACATTCTTGCTTCAGATGACTTCAGAGTAGTTAACAAAGGAGACATATGACTTAAGGGAATGATGATTAACCCATAAGTAAATTGTGGAGATGTTAAATAAGATAAACTCAGGAAGAAATCTTTTTTCTTATCCCAACCTTAAACTTATGCACTGAAACGAGACTTCCACACAAATACTGCGTCTCTCTACCCTGAACTCTGTGGTTGACAGCTGCAAAGCTGCAAGTTTTGGAGTTTTTGGAGTCCTTCCTGCCCCTCTCCCCCAGATGCTCAGGAGATTCCTTCTTTAATAACAAAGTTGAAATGTTTTATGTAGATATATCCAGGTGTTTCTATTGTTATTTCCCTAAGTTATTATTTATGTAAGAAGAACTTATTTCTGGACCTGAATTGTAGCTCATTTTCTTCCAGTGGAACAGAGTTTCATCACCTGAGGTCTGTAAATTAAATTTGTTGTTGTTGTTGTAATTTTTTTTTCTAATCCCTGAACTTTGAAACTTTATGCAAAATTGTAAGTACTGTGGTCTTTCCAAGAAAGAGGTTTATACTTTTCATTAGATTCTAAAATGGGTTCTTTGTCCTATTCATTTGCATTATGGGAAAATTTTGACTCTTCTTACCAATAGCAGAAACATTTTCCAGCACTGTTGCTAGGACTTTTTATGATGTTGTGGTGGCATTTTAAACTTATTTAAAACATTTTCTATCTCAACCATCCTGCTTTTTTTATTCCTGCCTACATTACTTCAAGCTCCTTTTCATCTCCACTGGCTTTCTTATCTCATCTGTCATCTCTTATTTTATATTTTAAGTTTTATTGAGAACAAAGGCAAAAGTAGATCCTGTTTAAAATGTACTTTTGTTTTCTATAATAAATCTCACTCCTTCCAATTCTTCCTCATCCTTTTGAGCACTATATTAATAAGGTCTTATTTTTTCCAATCTTTTTCCAGAGACTTCATGTTGATTTTTATCTGCTTCTGGATCTGATTTTTGTTCCATATAATGTGGATAATTTTCCTCGAATCCTTTTATTTTTCACCTGGATGCAGCTAGATTTCTTCTCTTCAGTTGTAAGCATGGTTATAACACAGTTAACTTGGCATTGTCCATTCAGAGGAGTGTGTATGGGTCTGTGGCTGAGGGCAGTCACGATACGAGTGTGTAAATTCTCTATTTGGATTTAAGCCCTGGGGTAGGTAGAATAATGGCCCTCGAAGATGTTCACATCCTAATCCCTGGAATCTGTGAATATGTTAGGCTATCTGGCAAAGGAGAATCAAGATTGCCAATGGAATTATGTTGCTAATTAGCCTACTTTAAAAAAGGGAGATTATCTGGGATTACCTCAGGTAGGTCCCTTGCAGGCTTTGAAGATAGAACAAAGAGGCCATGAACTATGAAATGCAGGTCACTACTAGAAGCTAGGAAAGTCAAGGAGACAGATTCTCCTCTTGTGCCTCCACAAGGAATGTAGCTTTGCTAACCTGGTGTTTTAGCCTGAGAAGTTCTGTGTCAGACTTTTAACCTGTAGAACTATGAGATGATAAATTTGTGCTGTTTTAAGTTACTGAATTTAAGGCAGTTTGTTACACCAAAAGTATTCTGACCTGGCCTTTACTCCAGGTATATTTTGTAGCTGTGTCCAGACTTCATCCTGGTGTTACTCCTACCACATGGCAGAGGATCCCTCTCTAGGAAGGTAGAAACTCATCTTGCCATTTTATTTGACATGATTACAGAAATGACCTGATCCTCCAGCACAGTTGCTTCAGAACAGTGTTATTACACAGCAAAGAAAATATACATGTGATACTGTTGTAATCTCATCTGTCCTAGAGGCCAGGCTCATTCTTCAGCTTTCCCTCTAAATAAGGTGGCAATGACTTTTGCCAATTTCTTCTCTCTGAATTATCTTTGACATATATATGTATATATATATATATATAATATACATATATATTATATATATTACATATGTATATACATATATACATATATTATACATATATATACACATATATTATATATGTATTATATATTATATTATATATGTATTATATTATATTATATATGTATTATATATGTATATATGTATATTATATATGTATATGTATATTATATATACATATATATATGGAATTGAGAATTTGCATTGTGGTTTTTCTTTATTTTGTTCCCACTTGCCCTGTACTAAAATTCTTCTATGTTTCAAGGAAGAAAATGGCCCTAGTTATTTCTCCTCTCCTCCCTTTTTGTTTGATTCTGTCAATTTTAATGATCAAATGGGGACTTTAGACATCTCTGCTCAAGTAACCAACTTACTTTGAAGCCCTTTTTATTATAGAAATAAGCTTTTATTTTAATTAGTGATATTAGTTTTATGTGGAAGATTCCTTTATAAGGTCTTAACTTCATGGCAGTTCTGCTTCTTACAGGATCATATTAATAAAAATCAGTGCCTGGATAAGTAAATTCTGGTACTACTTTGGATGGAATTTTGCCTCATACCCCCAAATTTATATGTCGAAACACTAACCCCCAATGTCACTGTGTTTGTAGATAGGGCCATTAGGAGGTAACTAAGGTTAAATGAGGTTATAAGAGTGGGGCTCTAATCTGGTAGGATTGGTGGCCTTATAAAAAGAGGATGAAATCTCTCTGTGTGTACCAAGAAGGTGTCATGTGAGCACATAGTGAGAAGATGACTGCCCTATAAGCCAAGGGAAGGAGCCTTGGAATAAAACCTACCTTGCTGGTGCCTTGATCTTGACTTCTCAGGCTCCAGAACTGTGAGAAATAAATTTCCATTGTTTAAGGCAGCTAGTCTGTGGCATTTTGTTATGGCAGCCTGAGCTGATTAAGACAGGAAAACGTGAGATTCAGGGGATTATATTCTCCAGGCACAGTCTGCCGGGTAGAGGTATGACTGGCCTCTGTATAAGCAAGAAAAAAGATTATTTCAAGAGACTTCTTTCTGGAGATCCAAGAGGCATCAGCAAGGTGGATTCTTTAGGTTTCTGTCTTTTGGATGACATATTTATTCCCCAGGGAAGAATTCTTCCCAAAGACTAGACATCGTTTAGGGTTTTCTACCTGTGGCACTTCTGTCAACATAACTCGGTATTCTATAAGATTGCAACTTTAAGGGTGCTGTTGATGATAATATTTGAAATTCTTCCATGTTTCAGGTAATTGACTTCAGCCTTCATAGAAAATGCTAAGAAAGTATTTGTCATGAGACTTCTTCTTGCCAATATTTTTGCAATGTAGCAAGATTGATGAGAGCAGGTTTGGAGTGAGGTGGACTTTGGCTTTGAAACCAGGGCTCCATTGCTTGCCAGTTTTACAAAATTGATAAAGTTATTTAACTTTTCTGGGCTTTAGATTTATCATTGGTAAAATGAGAATAACTTTAAGTTAATATGAAGGCTAACTGCATGCTAAATGCATGATAATGCATTTTAAATAATTTAGCATAGTTACAGGTACATATTTAGTGCTCAATAAATGATGGCCATATTATCTTATCTAAAAGAAGCAGTTGGTATATATTTCACTACTCCCTGCATCCAAATATGTCCCTCTCAGTACAACCTCTTTTTTTCCCCTCATCTTGGATTCATAAACAGTCTCTTTTCAGCAAGTGCATAATTTGGCTAGGTTTAGTTCTCTCTCACTCACACTTTCCTTCTTTCTTTGAGACAAATATCATTTTTTTTGCCAGTTTTAGGGAAATATAGAACTAAAGAAAGTTGTTAGATAATAATAAGTATATATTGGTCTCTGCCCCCAGTTCCTGATGCAGGGCTCTGTTTTAAAACCCTTGTAAATTTCTAAGTGATAAGATCACAGAAGCATATCTGTCTGAGCTCTAAATGGCTCCAGGATGAGACTGGTCAGCAGAAAGACCAAGCCATGGTTTGAAGCACTCTCCAGAGAGAGAAGGGGGGCTGGAAATGGAGTTAATGATTGATCATGCCTACATGAAGAAGCCTCCATAAAAATCCAGTAGTGTGTTTGGAGGGCTTCCAGGTGGGTGATCACATCCACGTACCAAGAGAATGACAGACACCAACTCCATATGAAAGGAAGCTCTTGTGCTTGGGACTCTCCCAGATCTTGCCCTATGTATCTCTTTAGCTGACTGTTCATCTGTATTCTTTATCATGTCCATTAATAAACTGGCAGACTTCAGTCAGTGTTTCTTAGAGTTCTATGAGCTGTTCTAGCAAAAAGTTGAATCCAAGGTGGAGATCATGGCAACTTCTGATTCGTATTCAAGCTGAATAGAAGTTGTGGATAACCTGGGGACCTACTACTTGTGATTGGCAGTCTTATGGGACTGAACCCTTCACCTGTGGGATCTGATGCTGTATCTGAGTGGATAGTGTCAGAATTGAGTTAAACTGTAGGATACAGAGCTGGTGTCACAGTAAATTATTTGGTGGGGAACCCCCCATTCATTTGATCTCAGAAGGCTGTGAGTGTGGGACTTGTGTGAGAGTGAAGGAGACACATGGGAGCAAAGATTGTTTTCCCTGTATGAAGTAGAAGCAACAGGAACACATTAATGTTTTCTCTTAGCCTGATGAAGGTTGGCTGTGCTACTGTGAAAGTTTCTTGCTTTTCATTTGGTTTTCACTTTTTTCCACAAAAAGACACTTAAATTTTTTTTAATGTTTATTTTATTACTTATTGTTGAGAGAGAGACAGAGCATGCGTGGGGGAGGAGCAGAGAGAGAGGGAGACACAGAATCTGAAGCAGGCTCCAGGCTCTGAGGTGTCAGCACAGAATCTGATGCGGGGCTCGAACTCATGAACCGTGAGATCATGACCTGAGCTGAAGCTGGACCCTCAACCAACTAAGCCACCCAGGCACCCCAAAAAGACACTTTTTGACTCAGACTTTTCTTAGCTCTCTGTCTGCAGTTTCTTAATTAAGAAAGCCTCCATCTTGATCTCATGTGTGGATTTTCTTAATTATCCATTTTGTTAATGTGATTAAAACTAACAGTAATTTGAGATTGTCTGTGGCAATTGATTTTGAAGGGTATTATATAGAAATCTTGTATTTATTTAATTTTTTTTTTACATTACTTATCTGTCATGACCAGTAATTGAAATATTCCATATATCCACAAACACATATTTCCAAATGCTGAAAATGTTTTCTTTATTTTTTACTTATTTTTGGGGAAATATTTTCAAAGTTTAATTCATCCTAACCTGCCCTCTTAAACAGAGTACATTTTATTGAATTTAATACTTTCCTCATGACTGTAATTCTTTGTTTTAATAAAATATTTTGATGATGTAAAGCCCTCATGGTCACTTCAGAAGGCAGTACTCTTTATCCATTCCCTGCCAAAATTCTTTTTCTTCTTCTATCTTTAATTTTATTTCTGATTCGTTAGAGGCAGATGATATGGAAAGTAAGCCTCACTGAGAGCTTTTGTAAAAGAAGTTCCCTCCCTCTTAAGAGAAATTCAAAGGAGAAGGGAGTCTCTTTTTTTCAAATGTTGTTTGGTAGCTGGTAAACATGGAGCCTTGGTGAAGTATGGCTGAGAATGGTAGATCCCGGGGAACTTCAAGGAAATAGAACCTGAGCTAAAACCTGCCCTAGTTGTATAGTTTACTCATTTCCTTGATTATTAATGAATCTGATTTGAATTAGGCTTTCTCCCACTTTACATCAAAGATTTCTAATATATATTATAGGATATGGAATTTATGTCATATGTTTTAGCTTTTTGAAAATTTCACTTTTTCATGATCATAAGAAACACTGAATGTTTTTTAAGGGCTTTGTTGCCATAATACATATGATATTTCTTCCATTATTTACTTTTTAAAAGAATTTTTTTTTGATGTTTTTAAATTTATTTTTGAGACAGAGAGAGACAGGGCATGAGCAGGGGAGGGGAAGAGAGAGAGGGTGACAGAATCTGAAGCAGCCTCCAGGCTCTGAGCTGTCAGCACAGAGCCCAACACGGGGCTGGAACTCACAGACCATGAGATCATGACCTGAGCTGAAGTCAGATGCTTAACTGACTGAGCCAACCAGGCACCCCTCCATTATTTATTTTTGTACACCCAGACCTTTTCTGGAATTTCAAATGTCAGCCATCCATGTCACTATCCATCACAGTCAAACATATTGGACCAATTACTGCCTATATATTTTAAAATTTTCTGTTTATTTTGTTTTATTTTATTTTGTTTATCATCAGAGAGAGATGGAGATAGAGCGTAAGCCGGGGAGGGACACTCATCTAAAATCATGATATGTCTAAAATTATCCCCTAAATTTAGATCACTCTTAGTTTCAGCTCAGGTCATGATCTCATGGTTCATGAGTTCAGGGCCCATATCAGGCTCTGTGCTAACAGTTTGGAGCCTGCTTGAGTCAGACGCTTACCCAAATGAGCCACTCAGGTGCCCCTTAATTACCACGTATATTAATAAGTTCTAAGGAAGTACTAAAATAGGAATATCTATTCATCTAAAATCATGATATGTCTAAAATTAACCCCTAAATTTCAACTTTTGGGAAGTTAGTGTATGTGAAAACAAGGTAAATAAATAAATTTAGATATACTTTGGATATAAGTGGGCACAAGAAAAAGTTCTATGAGGAAACAAATAGGACAATGCTTCTATAGACTGTTTCATCCTGACTTGGTACAACTTCAATTTTGAATATTTCAAGAAACCCTATAAAATGTTAATTTCACCCAAAATTAACTTTAAATCTCATCTCAGAACAGTAAAAGGCCATTGAAAAAAAGGAATTGATGCATAAGGCTTTCTGAAATATTCATTGGGAAAAAAATGTGTTGCTTTTTCTAATAGGGAGCACTTTTCCCAACTGTAAGTCTACCAGTGTTCAAAATTTTATTTTAAGCACTTAAACTTATGACTTTGCTCTTTTCTTCCTCGGGAGGATTAATGTACTATGGTGTGCAAAAATGTTTCAAGATATTTTACTGATTTCAGTTGATTTGGTGGAAAGAAAAAAAAAATGAAGCACTGATCCCCGTTGAGAAGGAAGGAGTTAAAGAGTAAAGGTGCTGGAAATCAAAGATAAATCCTATCTACTCTCTTATTTTTGAACAACAATGGTTATAAGTTTCTGGCAGCTACTATGTACAAATTTGAAAGGCTGTGAAATTTTGCCCAAGATTGTAGATTGCCAATGGAGTGAGAAATTGGAAAAGCCAGTTGGGGTTTCCTTCACAAAAGTATAAAAAAAAATTGAAATAGTACTTGTGACTTTAGGAAGACCTCCCATATCTCACTTTGCCATTTACTTGCTTGTGAATTAAAGGTTTTGGTAGGTTTTGGTGAAATCACTCCTCAGTAGCATATTAAAAGTCATTTAGATTAAAAATGAAGATCTGAATGATAGACTGATATTCCACAAAGAGCAGATCCAGCTCACTCCTGGTTCAAGGGAGAAAGAGCTCACTTTTCCAGGATCTGAATAGGCTTGAGAAATGGCTTAAAGAATGATTGCTTCCATAACTTTGCTATTATTTATAACCTTCTTAAGAACATGCTTGCTGACATTTTTTAGCATACATGTCCAGTTCTTTAAATATCTACATGACAGTTTATTGGGTCAAAGAAATGAAAGACTTAATGTTTTGACACATGGTCAAATTGGCCTCGGTATTTTCACTCACCAGCAATGCTCCTGGCAACAGTTTTTTTGTAGGCACTGTGAAGGGTTTCACTTTCTAGAGCATGAATTTTATGAACATCTACTGGTAGATCACTAGTCATTCTGAAAGTGTGACAAGCATTGACAACCAATTGACATAAGTTTAAATTATCCTGGTGTTCACTGTTGTAAGTTCTTGTTAAATCATAAAAAGTCTCACTGGCACTCTCAACAGAAACTTGAGCCAATGTAGGATCTACCCTTGGATATAGTTGTGCCTGGGATAATAGAGTATTGGCCTTGCTTCACTGAGCATATCGCATTGGAAGTGAATATGCATAGCTCAGCAACACAAAGCATTAAGTATCATTATTAACAATTTTGTCAGTTTTACTGCCTAAACATTTTTTGGATCTCTCTCTCTCCATCCTCCCTGTAGCATGCATTTAGGTTACCACCTTCTCTTACCTGTACCAGAGTAGGTCTCGTAACTCATTCTGAATGTACTTTTGCCCTTCCAAATCTGTTTTCAATCCTGAGGCTAGGGTGATATTTTAAAAATGTAAATCTGATTGTGTCAACCATCTGCTTAACTAAAACCCTCAATGAAATCTTATCACTCTTTAAAGAAAATAATAATGAATAAACATTAAAAAACCCAAAGTGCCTTGTTAATACCAACTTACACAAGAGTCTAAATTACATAGTAACAACTATTTCATCATGTTTTCTGCCTTGCTTATCTCACCATGATTCAGTAAGTGGCTCAAGTTTACCCCCTCTTTAAGTTATGTTTCCATTGTTTAAGCAGAGATTATATATGTGTGTTTCTGAGAATGACACCCCTCACTCTAAATAGTGAATTCTAAATGAGATCTCAAGATTGAGCTTTCTTAAAGACAGAATATCTTGCAACTCAAGAATGTGATTATGACAGGTAGATAGATGTAGGCAGGTAAAGAAAAGGAATATAAAAAGGCAGGGCAAAATCATAATAGAGGAGTTCTTTTCATTATAGAAAATAGGAGAACATGATAATATTTTGAATCAACTAGTGCAGGACAGGGAGATCAAAGAAGAATGTGGAGATACTAACAGGAATAGCACTGAACATGAGTCCAGGATAAGGATTGTCTCAAAATGCAGACATAACAAAAAGGTATTACACATTTAAGAGAAAAGTGTTAGAATGGCCTGAAGGTGGTAAGCTGGGTCATAAAAAGATAAACTACATAAGGGAAGAAAGAGGTGGAAGAGAAGAGGGGCAAGCATGGTTGACTCTTGCCCCTGTTTGTTTGAGCAGATTAGCTAGTTGACTCCATGGGTTTGCCTTTGCTGCCTCAGGATCAAATTTAAATAAGGGTTGGGGTCAGTTCATTGAACAGAGATCCCTTCTCTGAGGGCTTAATCCTGATTGTCTGAGGGTGAATTCCCTACTTACAGGGAAACTCTACTGGGCCAAAGGGAACATTTAAAGGTTACACCAAAAAAATCACATCATCCTTACCTTTTAATTTTTATTTCTTATGATAATACATAAGCCTATTATAAAAACTGTAAGAACAAATCAGAGCAACAAATAGCATTCATCTGCCTAGCCTCCTCATCCCTGAGTTCATCACCTCAGACATAAGCACTTTCAACTTATCAACTCTTTCTCCTTGTATTTAAGTCCATATTTCTATTTTTGTGTTTATATTCCTATTTCTTAACTTTTCTATTTTAAACATCACCTATACTTCTTACTTTGGAAGATAGTTTTGTCTTTTATATTACCCTCTACTTCCCAATTTCATTACCCCACATTTTTGGTTAAATCCATGTTCAATGTGTAGTTTGTCTTTAATAGGTAAATATTATTTATGGCTGAACCAAATATTATGTAGTATATTGTTATAATCATACTTTGTTTTTTGTATAATTTATTTTTTTTAATTTTGAGTATTGTTGACACACAATGTTATATTAGTTTCAGGTGTACAGCATAGTGATTCAGTTTCTCTATATGTTATGCTATGCTCACCACCAATGTAGCTACCATCTGTCACCGTACAATGCTGTTACAATACCTTTGATTACATTCTCTACACTGTGCCTTTTATTTGTGTGACTTATTCATTCCATAATTGGAAGCCTGTATCTCCCACTTCCCTTAACTCATCTTTCCCATTCCCTCATATCCCTCTCCTCTAGCAACCATTATTTTGTTCTCTGTATTTATAGGTCTGATTCTGCTTTTTGTATGTTTATTAACTTTTTTTAGATTCTACTTATGACTGAACTTATATGGTATTTGTCTTCCTCAGCAGATTTATTTTACTTAGCCTAATACTCTAGATTCATCCATGTTGTCACAGATGGCACAATCTCATCCTTTTTAATAGCTGTGAAATATTCTTGCATGTGTGTATGTGTATGTGTGTATCACATCTTCCTTATCCATTTGTCTATCAATGAACACAGGGATTTTTAAAATCAATTAATAGTAGTGTTATTTTATTACTTATTAAGCTTAATTTGAATCTCCAGTTAAACAAAGGCTGTGTGAAAATATATAATAAATACATGTATGTGTGTGTGTGTGTATATATATATATGTATATGTGTGTCAATGTGTGTGTATATATATACATATATATATAGGTATATGTGTGTAAGTGTGTGTGTGTGTGTGTGTGTGTGTGTATATACATTTTATATATATAGAAAATGTAATTTTCTACATTGTCAACCTGTCAGATAATATTAATAGATTCCATTTTTCCCTTGGAGACACCTGTTTTATAATACCTAATCCTTTGCTCTGATCTGGGCTCCAATCTTTTCTCCTTAGGTCAGGTTCCTCCTGGGATATCCATTTGCTGTCATTTTTGCATACCATGAACTCTTCCATTGCATTGGCTCCATTCCTGAATAATATTCTGTTTTTACTCCTCTGATTTGTTGGAACACATCCTCTAGGAGATTCCTGAGAATGGAGGTGTAAGAAGTGGGTTTTTGGGAATTTGCTTATCTAAAAATGACTTTATTGTATCATCACAATTGAATGATAATTTAAGTTTACATAGAATTTTAGGTCAAATGAAATTTTTATTCATAATTTGAAGTCATTGTTCCATTTTTATCAAGGATCTCAAGTTACTCTTGAGATGTCTTGCATCTCTCATTACTCTTGAGAAGTCTTATGATATTAAGATTCATATTCCTTTTAAGACCTGTTGTTTATCCCAGGACTTCTCAACTTATGATGAACACTTAAAAAAATAACTTTGCTAAACATTCAGTGAGTCTTTGACTTGGAAGACACCTAACTATTAACTGTGGAAAACTTTAACTTTAAAAATAATTTTTCTCAATATTTTTTTCTGTTCTTCCTTTCTGTACACATCATTTTGCTGTTGGATCCTGGATAGATGTTTTAGTTTTATTATTTCCATCTCTCAGTTTTTAATTCTACTTTCTTGTGACTTTGTCTTCATTTTCAATGCTTTAATTAATGTTTCTCAATTTTCTACTATGATTTCCTTTTTAAAATAACATCTGTTTTTATTTAATTATTTCCTTTCATTCCATTGAAGTTACTAATTATAGGATCTGTGATAATATAAACATAACTATTAATGATATGTTTTCTTCTCATTTCAGCTTTATGTCTGTTTTCTATGAGCTCTTTGCTATGTTGTTTGTTTTAATCTCTTCTTTCATGGTAGAAGGTTTCTTAGATGTCTGGTGATTGTTGGTTATAGACACACATAGAGGTCTGAGGCAACTCAAAAGCCTACTAGAAGTTGTGTGCATGGGTGGACTTGTCAGTGGTGTATTTACATGTGTGTCTCCTTTGTATGACAAAGTGCTAAGGAAAGTATACCTGCCACCCACCACCTTCTGTGCTGGGGCTGGGATGGTACAGTCACTGGTCTGCAAGGGACAGGGGACCTGAAATTCTCACTACTCCTCATAAAAGCTTTGAAACGTCTTATTTTTAGTTGTTTGCCAAATCCTTCATGCCAAATGGCATGAATCCATTTGGTATTTTTCATGTGGCTTCTAGTTGTCTTACCTGGCCCCTGTCCATAACAAGGTTAGGTTCCTGCTTTCAGCTACCTACTAAGTTACCCACTTTTACATCTGCTTTCCAATTTTCTTGGTTCCTCTCATCTGCTGTTATTTGGTATCTCATTGTCTTTGTCCTTGTACATTTAAATTTTTTGTCTATTTTTTTCTCAGTATGTTACTAGAAGGGTTTTCCCCCCACAGATAAACATCAGTGTTCAATCTTAATTTTGTTGATAATAAATAAGATAAATACACAGGTACCTCTATAATATGCTAAAGTGAGGTGAAATTTAACCACATTCAAATTACACATATTCAGTTATATTGGATACATACAGGTTCCTTGCATCCCACACCTGCATTAAAGAGATTTTGTTGGTGGAAATATAAATTGGTACAGCCACTATAGAAAAAATATGGAGGTTTCTCAAAAACTTAAAACTATAACTACTTTATGATTCAGCAGTTCCACTCCTGGATATGTATCTGAAAGAAATGAAGTCAGGATCTTTTTCCAGAGTGGCTGCACCAGCTTGCATTCCCACCAACAGTGCAAAAGAGATCCTCTTTCTCTGCATCCTTGCCAACATCTATTGTTGCCTGAGTTGTTAATGTTAGCCATTCTGACAGGGGTGAGGTGGTATCTCATTGTGGTTTTGATTTGTATTTCCCTGATGATGAGTAATGTTGAGCATTTTTTCATGTGTCGGGTGGCCATCTCAATGTTGTCTTTGGAGAAGTGTCTATTCATGTCTTTTGCCCATTTCTTCACTGGGTTATTTCTTTTTTGGGTGTTGAGTTTGATAAGTTCTTTATAGAGTTTGGATACTAACCCTTTATCTGATATGTCATTTGCAAATATCTTCTCCCATTCGGTCGTTTGCCTTTTAGTTTTGTTGATTGTTTCCTTAACTGTGCAGAAGGTTTTTATTTTGATGAGGTCCCAGTAGTTCATGTTTGCTTTTGTTTCTCTTGCCTCCAGAGAGGTGTTGAGTAAGAAGTTGCTGTGGCCAAGATTAAAGAAGTTTTTGCCTGCTTTCTCCGTGAGGATTTTGATGGCTTCCTGTCTTACATTCAGGTCTTTCATCCCTTTTGAGTTTATTTTTGTGTATGGTGTAAGAAAGTGGTCCAGGTTCATTCTTCTGCATGTCGCTGTCCAGTTTTCCTAGCACCACTTGCTGAAAGACTGTCTTTATTCCATTGGATATTCTTTCCTGCTTTGTCAAAGATTAGTTGGCCATACATTTGTGAGTCCATTTCTGGGCTTTCTATTCTGTTCCATTGATCTGAGTATCTGTTCTTGTGCCAGTACCATACTGTCTTGATGATTACAGCTTTGTAGTATAGCTTGAAGTCTGGGATTGTGATGCTTCCTGCTTTGGTTTTCTTTTTCAAGATTGCTTTGGCTATTCGGGTTTTTTTCTGATTCCATACAAATTTTAGGATTATTTGTTCTAGCTCTGTGAAGAATGCTGGTGTTGTTTTGATAGGGATTGCACTGGATATGTAGATTGCTTTGGGTAGTATTAACATTTTAACAATATTTGTTCTTCCTACCCAGGAACACGGAATCTTTTTCCATTTTTTTTGTGTCTTCTTCAATTTCTTTCATAATGTTTCTATAGTTTTCAGTGTATATATTTTTTACCTCTTTGATTAGATTTATTCCTAGGTTTTTTATGGTTTTTGTGCAACTGTAAATGGGATCCATTCCTTGATTTCTCTTTCTGTTGCTTCATTATTGGTGTATAGGAATGCAACTGATTTCTGTGCATTGATTTTTGTATCCTGCCACTTTTCTGAATTCATGGATCAGTTCTAGCAGTTTTTTGGTGGGATCTTTTGGGTTTCCATATAGAGTATCATGTCATCTGCAAAGAGTAAAAATTTGACCTCCTCCTGGCTGATTTGGATGCCTTTTATTTCTTTGTGTTGTCTGATTGCTGAGGCTAAGACTTCCAATACTATGAATAACAGTGGTGAGATTGGACATCCCTGTCTTGTTCCTGACCTTAGGGGGAAAGCTCTCAGTTTTTCCCCATTGAGGATGATATTAGCGTTGGGTCTTTCATATATGGCTTTTATGATCTCAAGGTATTATTCTTCTATCCCTACTTTCTTGAGGGTTATTATCAAGAAAGGATGCTGTATTTTGTCAAATGCTTTCTCTTCATCTATTGAGTGGATCATGTGGTTCTTGTCCTTTCTTTTATTGATGTGATGAATCATATTGACTGTTTTGCAGATATTGAACCAGCTCTGCATCCCAGATATAAATCTCACTTGGTTGCGGTGAATAATTTAAAAAGATTTTTTTTAATGTTTTATTTATTTTTGAGACAGAGAGACAGAGCATGATCAGGGGAGGGACAGAGAGAGGGAGACACAAAATCTGAAGCAGGCTTCAGGCTTCCAGTTGTCAGCACAGAGCCCGACAGGGGGCCTGATGCAGGGCTCGAACTCACAAACCATGAGATCATGACCTGAGCTGAAGTTGGACGCTTAAGTGACTGAGCCACCCAGGAACCCCAATAATGTTTTTAATGTATTGTTGGATCCAGTTAGCTAATATCTTGTTGAGGATTTTTTCATCCATGTTCATCAGGGAAATTGATCTATAGTTCTTTTCAGTGGGGTTTCTGTCTGCTTTTGGAATCAAGTTAATGCTGGCTTCATAGAAAGAGTTTCAAAATTTTCCTTCCATTTCTATTTTTTGGGAAAGCTTCAAAAGAATAGGTGTTAACTTCTTTAAATGTTTGATAGAATTCTCCTGGAAAGCCATGTGGCCCTGGACTCTTGTTTTTTGGGAGATTTTTGATTAATAATTTGATTTCTTTACTGGTTATGGATCTGTTCAAGTTTTCTATTTCTTCCTGTTTCAGTTTTAGTAGTTTGTATGTTTCTAGGAATTTGTCCATTTCTTCCAGATTGCCCATTTTATTGCCATATAATTGCTCATAATATTCTCTTATTATTGTTTTTATTTCTGCTGTGTTGGTTGTGATCTCTCTTTCATTCTTGATTTTATTTATTTGGGTCCTTTCCTTTTTCTTTTTGATCAAACTGTCTAGTGGTTTATCAATTTTGTTAACTCTTTCAAAGAACCACCTTCAGGTTTCGTTGATCTCTTCTACTGTTTTTTTTTTGGTTTAGATAGTATTGATTTCTGCTCTAATCTTTATTATTTCCTGCTGCTTTGGGGTTTTATTTGCTGCTCTTTTTCCCACTCTTTAAGGTGTAAGTTTAGGTTGTGTATCTGAGACCTTTCTTCCTTCTTAAGGAAGGCCTGGATTGCTAAATACTTTCCTCTTATGACTGCCTTTGTTACGTCCCAGAAGTTTTGGGCTGTGGTGTTATCATTTTCATTGGCTTCCATGTACTGTTTAACTTCCTCTTTAACTTCTTGGTTAGCCCATTCATTTTTTAGTAGGATCGTCTTCAGTCTCCAAGTATTTGTTATCTTTCCAAATTTTTTCTTGTGGCTGATTTTGAGTTTCATAGTGTTTTGGTCTGAAAATATGCACAGTATGATCTCGATCTTTTTGTACTTATGGCTGATTTGTGTCCAAGTATATAATCTGTTCTGGAGAACATTCCATGTCCACTGGAGAAGAATGTGTATTCTGCTGCTCTAGGATGAAATATTCTGAATATATCTGTTAAGTCCATCCAGTCCAGTGTGTCATTGAAAGTCAGTGTTTCCTTGTTGATTTTTTAATTAGATGATCTGTCCAATGTTGTGCTTGGGGTGTTGAAGTCCCCTACTATTATGGTATTATCAATGAGTTTCTTTGTTTGTGATTAATTGATTTATATATTTGGGTGCTCACACATTTGGAGCATAAATGCCTACAATTGTTAGGTCTTTTTGGTGGATAGACCCCTTAATTATGATATAATTCACTTTTTCATCTCTTGTTTCAGTCTTTATTTTAAAGTCTAGTTGTCTGATATAAGTATGGATACTCTGGCTTTCTTTTGGTGATCATTAGCATGATAGATGGTTCTCCATTCCCTTACTTTCAATCTGAAGGTGCCTTTAGGTTTAAAGTGGGTCTCTTGTAAACAGCACATAGATGGATGTTGTTTTCTTATCCATTCTGTTACCCTATGTCTTTTGACTGGAGCATTTAGTCCATTGGCATTTAGAGTGAGTACTTAAAGATACGAGTTTATTGCCATTATGTTTCTTGTAGAATTGGAGTTTCTAGTGGTGTTCTCTGGTCCTTTCTAGTCTTTGTTGCTTTTGGTCTTTTTTTCCCCATGTTTTCTATTCTCATAGAGTCCCCCTTAATATTTCTTGCAGGGCTGGTTTAGTGGTCACAGACTCCTTTAATTTTTGTTTGTCTGGGAAATTTTTTATCTCTCCTACTATTTTGAATGACTGCCTTTCTGGATAAAGAATTCTTGGCTGCATATTTTTCCGATTCAGCACATTGAATATATCCTGCCACTCCTTTCTGCCCTTCCATGTTTCTGTGGATAGGTCTGCTGCAGACATGATCTGTCTTCCCTTGAGGGTTAAGCACTTTTTTCCCTTGCTGCTCTCATGTTTCTTTCTTTGCCTGAGTGTTTTGTGAATTTGATGATGATATGCTTTGTTGATGTCTGGTTTTTGTTGAATCTAATGGGAGTCCTCTGTGCTTCCTGGATTTTGATGTCTGTGTCTTTTCTCACGTTAGGAGAGTTTTCCACTATGATTAGCTCACATAACCCTTCTACCCCTTTTTCTCTCTCTTCATCTTCTGGAACCCCTATGATTCTGATGTTCCTTTTTATTGAGTCACTGATTTCTCTAATTCTTAAATCGTGCTCTTTTGCCTTAGTATTTGTCTTTTTTTCTGCTTCATTATTCTCCATAAGGTTGTCCTCTATATCGCTGATTTGCTGTCCTGCCTCATGCATCCTTGCTGCCATGGCATCCTTTTGAGACTGCAGCTCAGTTATAAAATTTTTTATTTCATCCTGATTAGCTTTTACTTCTTTTGTCTCCGCAGAAAGGGATTATAACCTATTTTCAACTCCAGCTAGTATTCATATTATCATGATTCTAAATTCTGGTTCAGACATATTGCTTATATGTGTGTTGATTAAGTCCCTGGCTGTCATGTCTTCCTGCTCTTTCTTTTGGGGTGAATTCCTTCATTTCATAATTTGAAAGAAGAAAAGGAATTAATAAGGTAAAAAAAGTTAAAATTAAAAATTAAAAACAAAACACACACACACACAAATCAAGTAAATGATGCTAGATCCTAAGTGTGTTTTGGTCTGGTTGTTGAAAGGAGTTATACATTAGAAAAATAAAGGTGGGGGTAAGAAAAAAAGAAAAAGAATAAAAATGAGAACATTTGAAAATTTGAAAAAATGATTACAATGAAGTAGCATAAAATTAAATGATGGAAGTAAAATAGAATTTGAAAATTTACAATAAAGTAAAAAATATAGTAAAAATTTAAAGAAAAATATTTCTAATAAAAATTGAAAATAAAAATAATTTTTTCTGTTTCTGTATTCAAGAAAAAGGAAAGAAATGAAAAAGAAAATTGAATAGATTGACCAGCGAAAAGACTGAAATACGATTGAAATTACATTGTTTTTTTCCTAGAAGTCAAACCATGAAGCACTTTATAGTCTGTGAACTAAGCAGGCAGAGAGACTTGTGGTGTTCCTGAAGAGTGAGGTTGGCCCAGTTGCACGGGGCTTAATGTAATGGCTCTGTTCTCCACCAGATGGCACTGCTTAGCTTACTGGGCGGATTGTTGTGGCGTTTGTAGGTGTGTATGCGCCTGCGTGGGAGGGGTGAAAATGGCGTCACCAAGCTACCCAGTCTGTAGTATCAGAACTATGTTCTCCTCAATCAGCAATTGTGCACCCATTCTTTGTCTCTGGCCTCCATCTACTTCCTGCCTTTACACTGTTCTTGATCAAGTCTTCAGGTTGCCAGGCAGCACCTCCCTCTTGAGTTTGGTCTCTGATGTGGCTGTGTTTCCCAACTCCTCACTTATGAGGGATTGTGGCTTTGACCCACTCAGACTTTCTGGGGGAGAGTCTCACCGAGCAATGGCTGGGTGCTGGCTGCACCTAGGAATGTTCGGGGGACCGTGCTCTGTGCTGCTGCCAATGTCCAGAGACTGCAGCTGGGTGCCAGCCTGCCCCAGAAAAAGTTCATGTGATTGTGTAGCAGCAGCGTTTCAGGGATTATGGAAAATTACAATGCATATCTGGTGCCAGGCTTCACCCTTAATGTCCTCGCTCCAACACCAATGGATGTGACCATTCTCTGGGGTCTGCTGGGACTTTTTCCCGTGGGGAGGCCGCACTGCCTCTATGAAATGTTCTCCCAGTAGGGGAACCACCTCTCCCTCTGTGGCCCAAGGACGCCCTGGATTTCACCCTGCTCCTGGGGATTTGCCCTTCCCACTAGAGTACCACCAGGTATCGATCTGGGGAGTTTTAGACTCTGTGTTACTGCTGTTTATAGAGTCTTAATGGAATTTAAAATCTCCCCTTTCTTCTTTCTGCCTTTTTAGTTCAGTCCCCATGGCTGTTTCCCCTTTTCCACTTTCTCTCCAGCTGCTTTTGGCAGGGATGCTTTTCCCATAGTCTCCCCCTGTCTCCATCATCTCTCTGCAAACAAAAACAGCTCCAGACCTCTGTGGATTCTCTCTCCCCCAGTTTACCTCTCCGCATCAGGTACCTGTTGAGTTCTGTGGTTCAGGTGTGCAGGTTGTTGTGTTAATCCTCAAATCAGTTTTCTAGGTGGGCAGGATGCTTTAGTGTTTATGTGGCTGTATTTCATGGATGCAAGATGCAAAAAAACTTCCATGCTGTTCTGCCATCTTGGCTCCTCCTCTATTGGCTATTTTTTAAGGTTAAACTCAATGAAATTGACATTTAAAATTTTTGGTGTTTTTTTTAATTGATGTATAGCTGGCACATAATGTTAGAAAGTGGCATTTTGTAGGTCAAGACTATTAAAAAGCAATTTCATATAGCTCTCCTTGTATATGGCACAAAATTTTGATCTGATCTGTATAGTAAGATCTTTGTCTGTCCCCAAGAAGTTCTAAGAAGGTTTCTTTTATTGTATCTTTAAGTATTGCTACCTTCAGTCAGTTATTTGTAGATTGGATTTACTATCTTCTGTAACAAAAATCCTCCTGTCTTCAATTGCTGTCTTGGATTTTGCCCATTTCTCTTACCTTAAAAGAAAAAATATTTGTAAGGTATATTCAAATTTCTGTTTCAGTTAGTTTCCCTGCCCTTTTTTGTTGTTATTAACTTTTACAGGACCATTTTCATTACAGTTTATAACCTTGTGATCACTTGCTTTATAGAGTATATGTTTTATTTAACATCTGGAGTGCAGAATGTAGATGCTGTCTAAAATTTAGTCATATTTCCTATGGTAATTTACTTCCCAAAATATATTCTGATTTTATTTCTTGTATATAGTGCTGTTGCAAAATATTTTAGCTTAAATTATCGAGTTCTTTCCCACTCCCCATTTACTCTTTTACAAATTGAGGCAGGTCTATCCTAGCATATGAGGCCATTTTTCTGTTCACTGTAGGGTGGGAAAGATTTAGAATCCTTCTTCTTAGGCTGGATGCATGGATAATTCAGGTTTATATCTCTAGGTTTCCAGCACACTGAATTTTAAGAGCAGGAAGCTAAGCAATGTCAAGTTCTAGCAGGGAAGCTGTCTCTTTGCAACTTTGTTTGTTGCCTGGTAAAAATTATATGCCAGAGATGAAAACATATCCGGTTTCTTGTTTGAGTTGGACTTTGCTCTGGCATTTGATAGCCAACTGAAATTTCTTTCTCCATATCACTGTTGGCTGAGTTGGAAAATATCTTGTCTCATTAGAGGAATGACCCTTCGTTTAATTCATCACACCATGTCTCAGCACAGTGTTTCAGGCCAATATGTTAGGGAGAAATTGGGTAGAGAAATATTCCTGTCACTTGTAGACTTTTATTTGGGTGTTCCCAGTCTTGGCAGAGCTGTCACAAATACCATTGACCTAACGGAAAGTACCCTGTTTGACTGGTCTTATCTCTCCCACTGCCTATCCTTGGAGTCAGACTCAGTCAGAGGTATTGCTTAGGGTAAAAATGACTTCCTTTAATTTTTTTTTCTGAAACACTGCACTGCTATGATATGGTGCAGAGTTATTTCCTTCAGTTCTGCTTCATGTGCACCATGTATGATAGAATTCCCTAAAATGTGTGGGGTGAGTTGGCCCCAGATTCAAGTTTCAGGACTTTCTACCCCCATACTCTACATTTTTGTCTTTATAGGGCTAATCGGGGGGTTAGCAGGGCAGTAGAAGGTAGCATATACCAATTCCTCTACCATGTTGCTCCTGGAGCTATCTCTTTGATACCTTTGAATTGGGTATTCTATATCTCTGAAGGGTGAATGGCAACATTCCTAAGCATTTGTAGTGGAAACGGTTTGCTGAAAGTGGAAATCACAGTGATGTGACAGATGAGACCACCTCAATCTTGACACATAGAGATAGCTTTTTGGACACTGAGGTTTTATTATGAAATAATGATTCAGTCACCATTGCATGCATATTTTTGCAATCCATGAAATGACCATGAAATATGTCAAAAATTTCCAGGAAGTCACCATGAAATCAGCACAAAATTTCCATCAAAAATTGGACCACTGTTGAGATTAGAGCTAGAATTGCTGGAGGCATTATATCTGTGCTGCTCTAATTAAATGTTTCTTGTAAGAAGAAAAAGCTTTTATTACTTTTTTAGAGCTAGTTTCATGACTGTATGGCCTAGGCATATGAGATTTGCTTGAGATGAGATGGGAAATACAGTCTTGTGGGGTCTTGTTGCACTTTGAGTTAGGATCTTGTGACTCTAAGTAAAGAGACCTTTAATAAACTTTAATTTAAAGGACAGAATTTGCCTTATGTATTTATAATCCAATATGACTTGTCTCTTTTTACATCCCCCACACAATCTGTTTTATCCAATATGGGCTTCCTTTAGCATTCCCACACTTGAAACCTACTACTCCTGTGGTTAGGTGTTTGAAGTCCCCATAGTGAGCCAAGACAGACACTTAAAGTTAAGAAAGGGGTAGAGTCACTGGTCCAGCCAGTCATGCTAAGCAATCCACATGTCAAAGCATTCACTCATCCTTAAATTCAGCTAGAATCACAAATCCCAAATTACGTTAGTCTTAAGTATTAGAGACTACCCAGGAGCTATTTACATTTAAGTTTTTAATGCTATTTATATTCACATTTTGTTAGAAAAATGTTAATTTGAAATGGGTGGTAGTAACCTTTACATGTAAATAAAAAGTATTGAGTACTTTAAATTTTTTTAATAATATAAAAATCATCATCAATACAAATAAAATATACATATTCAATATCTAGGGGAAAATATTTTATGGGAGAAAATATTTGCTTTGTACTTTGAAGTAAAAACAAACTGATTTAAAAAACTCATGTAAAGGATTTTTGTAAATCTATTCTTACACATTCTTGCATATTAATTGATAAAATCTGAGAGAATACTTACCAATGAGTTAACAATGCTTTCCATTGTGAGGTGAAATTATAGGTGATTTTAATGCCTTTCTTCTTTCTATTTATTTGTATTTCCAATTTTTTTCTACGTAAACATGTATTACCTGTGTTGCAAGTATAAACAGAAGAGAAAATTACGTATAATATATATATTTTAAAGCATTTCTAATTTAACTCTACTTGCTGCTAGCAATTTCATATCATTTGGCTTGGCTCACTGAGCTTCTCAAATGATACCAGGCTGTTTATATTAGAGAGTACTACAAATTGGGTAACCAACAATCTCCTAGAGAGAGCTCATAAAATGACATGGTTGGATGGAAACCTGAACAGATGGGCTAACTCTACCATGTGCTATATTAACCCTGCTGTTCTCAGACTCGTGGCCAATAGCACATTGAAAAAGTACAACACTAAAAATAAGTTGGTGAAATAGAAGACGGTTAAGCATTTTAATCTATGAGTTGGGACTTAGTGGACAGGCACTTGTTGAAACGTTTCACTCTTATTAAGGCCATTTTTTTTTTTATGACTATGAAAATACTTGTGCTTCAGAGGAGTTCTGGAAGGATGAACTCTAATGGGGGCTTAGGGAACGGTAACCCAGCATGTTTCCAAGCAGTTTGACTGGAGTCAGTATATTACACTGAAACCAGTGTAAGTGGTGTCTCATTATGTATATGATGATGATAAGCAAAGGGAGAGTGAGGTTGTAATTGGCTAAATAAAAAGAATAGGATGTTTCCTGATCTTCTGCATGTTCCAATCACTGGATGGAAATCAGTGGCAAAAATGCACACAGTACTGTAAAAAAAAAATTCTGTTGCCTCTAGAGAGGTCAGAGTCTACTCTCAAATTATCTACCTGAATTATATGTGGAAAAAAAAGAGTTTAAAGACATGCATTGTCAGAATTTAAACATAAAACTGTAAGTAAGAACAGAAATCTACAACTTTTGTAAATATTCTTATTATATAACTCGGTGGTGGTCTAATCAATGTCAACAAGGTCCTAAAGGGTCATTTAGTAACATAGTAACAATAGAAGAAAGGACAGTAATTTCATTTTGAGCAGGGAGTGAGTATAGAGACTGTGTTGTCAGAATGTCTGGTTTCTTGTCACAAATATGTCATGAGGAAGATTTATAACCTTGAAAAAATACTGCTTATGTTCTATGAGATAGTGTCCTTTTATTAAAAAAAAAAGCTAAATAGATGAAATTCAAAATCCTTCCCAATGTTATGATTCTACAAAAAAAACATACATGTTAGAAGTAGTGACTTCAAATTGAAATTGTCTAGAAGGAGCTTATCTCCCAGAAGATGATACTGTGATGATATGATATCCACAAGCTGGTTTCTTAAAGGCATTCTGCAAATTTTATGTTTAGTCCAATAAAATAAAGTGAGTTGGTAGGTTGGGCTAGAGAACCTCTTATTTGAAGTGTAGCTAAAGAATGGTCTTCTTTTAGTCACACTTTGTGTTTAGTCATGGCTGAAGACCTGTGTGGGCTTCAAGTCCCAAACTCTGATTAATGATTCAGCTCTATCCAACTCACTTCTGCTTTTCCCTACCAGAAACCAGACTATCTTCAAATGACTAATCTGACATTGCCATTGGTGAGAAACCAGTGAGTGTTATCCGGAATGTATTGAAAGACTAAATTCTTTATTTAACCCCAAATCAAAAGCATAAGCACAGCCACATTAGGATAAAACAATACCAGAAACTAATTCAAGTTTTCTTAGAAGAGTTGAGCTGAAAACCAGAGGTTTCCAGATTGTTCTTGGGAACTAGTTTTAGATGAGCTTCCAAACATGAAGTCTATTATTCTAGAGAATTTCAAAACTGCTATTTTATGACTATAAGTATTTAGTTGGTAACTGGAAAACTGATTGAGTTGCCTAAAGAAACTCCGTGGGTTGATATACAAAAACAACACCATATAAAATGGTTATAATAATGTTTAAATATTAGCTGTTAATAACAAATTAATACCATCCTCATGAATGCTTGATATGAAGGATGTAATAGAATAGAGAAATAACTATGAGAAATACTAGAGAATAAAAAAATGATCTTTGGAAATAAAATTAAAAGTATTTATTGGTATTAAAAATAACAGAGATGGCATCATTGAGCCTAAGGTATACACAAAAGGAGATCTTTGAAGGCTAGAGAAAGCAGACTCAGTGATATGGTAAGGAAGGAAATTCTGTTTTTATTACATATTCCAATGTGATAGAGAATGCCATTGATTTATAAGGTGGATTGGATGGGGGTGGCCAAGAAATGAAAACCTCCCCTGGAAGGTGTTGGTGATGTTAGTGAGAGATGAAAAGAGGTTTACAGATCACAGAAGAAGAGGGTTTTGCTTGAATATATCTCTAGCAGAGGAGTGACACATCTTTTCAGAAAGGAATGAACCAGCTGCTGATAATAGAGCAATGTTAAGAATTTTCCTTAAATTATATATCTTTAAGAGATCAAAAGAAGGAAAAGCTAGCAAAATCTATCACTGGACATTTCACAATGAAAAGACAGAAGATAATGACTGAGTGGGGAAATCATAAAACACTGAGAGATGAATTAACACTTGAATCTAGAATAGGCCAATAGATTCTACAAATTCTTATCAGCAAGATGAACACTGTGAAGGACACAGTTAGGAGGAAACATCCTAAATTTAATAGGGGAACATATCTAAATCTCCAATTATACTATTCATTTGATGACACCAAATGACATTTTCCCCATTCTCTGTTAACTGGAAGTTTTAAGTAAAAGTCCTGAATAAAGTCATTATCTAGACATATCTTTATTTCAAGAAATTCATCCAACTATTAGTTGCTTCAGCAGTAACTATGAGCGTGAGACTGACACTAATTCCTTTGACTGATAGGAATACTAGGATTACACTTTTACTGTCAAATATTTAAGGGACAGTGACATTTCTAAAATCTTTTCCATTCAACCAAATCTTGTCTGGTACTCCTGACAATTACTTATCATTTCCTGAACACTTTGTCTGTGCTAAGCAGTTTGCATATGGCTGTCAAATCCTACAATTATTTACAAATTAAATAACTAAACAGTAGGGAGGTTAAATGACTTCTTTGAGTCATACAGATAGAAAATTCAAAACAGAGATTCAAACTCAGCTTGATACTGAAGCGCCTGTTCTGTCCACTTCACCTGGTTCTATTGCCATGCCCAAGCTGTGTAAAGGATTGATAGCAGATATGGGACCCCTTCCCCAATCTTCTACTTAAGTTTTAGTAGGGAGACAAAGCAACCCAAATTTCTACTTCCAAGGGTTTTAACAGTCTTGCCCTTGAAGAGACCTGAGGTAAGATAGTGAAAAATGTTTAGGTCCTTACTTTCCTTCTTAGAGTTTTGTTTCCTCCTTCCAATCCTATGTCTCAGTTATCCCCAAGGACTTGCTCCCTCTAGTAACTGCTTAGCTGGAAAGTAACCAGGAATTTGGATTTTATGCTGCTAAACACACTGTGTTTTACTTTACAGAATTTCTGAAGTCCTAAATCATTCCAAACAACAAAGGGGAGGGGTACCTGGGTGGCATAGTGGGTTAAACGTCTGACTTTGGCTAAGGTCATGATCTCAGTGTTTGTGAGTTCAAGCCTCACATCAGACTCTGTGCTGGCAGTCAGAAGCCTGCTTCAAATTCTCTGTCTCCCTCTCTCTCTGTCCCTACCTTGCTCGCATTCTCTCTCTCTCTCTTTCTCAAAAATAAATAAATAAACATTAAAAATGTTTAATTTGGGGACACCTGGGTGGCTTAGTAGGCTGAGCATCTGGCTTTGGCTCAGGTCATGATCTCATGGTTTGTGAGTTCGAGCACCTCATCAAGTTCACTGCTGTCGGTGCAGAACCCACTTCAGATCCTCTGTCCCCCTGTCTCTCTGCTCCTCCTCCACACTCTCTCTCTCTCTCTTAAAAATGAAAATAAACACTTAAAAAAAAAGATGAAAAAAAAACTCCAAAGGGGAAACCCAAGGGTAAAAGTCCTGGTTTCGGAGGAAGGGGTACTTTGAGGCAGAGGAATTTTCCCAGAACTCTTTAAATAACACCATGGAAGTTATCAGTTGGGTAAATACAACATTGACTCAGTTCTTAGATTATATACAAGGCATCTTTTTTTCACCCTTGAAAACCCTTCAAACCTTGTGATTGCTTGTTTTTTCCCAGAGCACATCCTCTTTATAACTTAAAAAAATGACTTGCTGTGTTGTGTGTCTATGTCCTCTTTGAAGGTATTTTCAGTTGATGTACTGACCCAGGAGAAGAGGTAGAAGCTTTTATCCTCTACATCAATTAAACTAGGAAAACGGAAGGTTTTTGAAGCAAGACAATTTCTAGAGAGGTCCCTTAGCAATTAAAGGATGACCAAAGAAAGACAATTTTAAAACAGAAGTTACTTGTTCTCCATCTGTATCCCATGAAACTCCATACCTTAAAAATCCTTGCAAACAGTCCAGTTTATATAAAGGTGCACAACAAAAACACAATTTCAAAATTATTTAAACCTTCACCCAGAATTTTTGTCCTCATTATGAGTACTTTTGTCTTTCCGAATAACTAGATTGGCTACACATCTTTGTTTGGAATAAATATGGATGGAATGGAGACAGATTCTGGAATTTTTAAAAATTTAGTTTTTATGCTTTGATTCACTTATAAACGTTTATAGTTTTTCCAATATACATGTTCATGTTTCACTATCTTGCCAAGAACTCCATAAGAAAAAATTGGAGGCTTAAATGCTAAACAAAGAATACCAATGGAAAATTACTAAAGAAATTTATTTTCATCTTTCTGTATCTTTTCAGTCTCCCCAAATCCTGCACCTGTGAGAGAGATTTTGGACAAAGTGTTTGGAGCCATTTGGGGATTTCCTCAGATCTAACATTTTGTTGGCTGTGATTTGTACCCCATTATGTGCTACAGTGCACTTTATTTCCCACATTTGGCACTTTTAGTGATAATTCCTCCAAACAGACACAGGGAGCCATGCTTGATATTCTTTAAAGGGAACAAATAGATGAGCTAATTGTTTTAAATGCCTCCAATGAGATAAGTGGCAGGATGTTGGAATTGATCATCTAATTACCTATTTGCTATTGCAGAGAGGAGGAAAATCCAGCCATAATTAATGTTTAGGGAATGCAAAAGTTGTCATCTTAAATCAAGGTAAAATATAATAATCACATTGAGGTCTTATTACAGAAAAAGACAAACAATTTGTTAGATGGTAGGGGATTGGCTGCTTAGTTTTGCAGCTAATTGAGTGCTGGCATCTGTGGTATGGTATTACCAAAGAATTAGTCTGGAATTTAGTTCTGATTTATCTGCATTTGCATTTACAGAACTTTGGGGGCCATTTCACCTGATGTCTAGAGTGGAATGGCTATAGATCCTCAGTCCAGGGCCAGCCACTCATCCATCAAACATGCCCTTTTATTTGCCAGAAAGGGGCAATGGCAAAGTAAACAATCTATGACTTTAGTAATAAGAAGCGTATGAACATATCTTATGGGTTATACATGAGGGAAGTATCTTTGAGATATATACAGGCCTGCAGAACAACATACCTTCATTTCTAGTGTATATGTTATTTGTTCCAGGAATAGCCATACTCTGCTCAATTCAGGGGAAAGATAAAGTTGTCACCGACCAGGGAGAAGTTTAGAAAGTAAATGGTTTCTTCAATTTCTTACTTTTTTTTTTTTTTTTGCCAATTATCCTGACAAATACGGTGAATCAGCTGGCTCATGTGCTAGGCACATGCTAAGTAAGAAGGCTATTACTATACACTTGTAATACTCACTGCTCTTTTGTCTTGGAAAAAACTCTTTATTTCCCAACTCAGCACTAAACTACTAAAGTGGAAGTACTTTCCCTCAGGCACACCTTTGCTCACTCCTAGAATGATATGGATGTGGTATAGAAAGCAAGTAGCCAAAGGGTATCTCTGACATGTAAGTTTCTGTACACAGGCGAAGTTGACATATTTGAATGTGGATCCACGCAACCTATGAAAGCAGGGAGACCATGTAATATAGCATCAAGATCTCAACACTCTGAAAGCTAAAGAAGTACAGATTTATTAATTCCCAAGGATAAGGGCAGTCTCTGGTACACTGGAATGTATGACCACATTAGATAGGACATTACATTAGAATTGAGAGCAATGATGAAGTATTTATTTGTCCTTCCCTGTCTTCTTTCTTGCACATAACTCCCTAGGATGAACTTGAGAACCTTGAAGAGGATGGATATGGTAGAATGGAGTTTGAATTTTAGAGATCTTTGGTTCTAGCCATCTGTCAATCTCTTAACTTGGATATGTTTGGCATACCAAGGCTTGGAGATATATACTAGGGAATGGAAAGGGATGGGGAGAGCAGGACTTAGGTGATGGGACAAACCTCTTGTAGTTATATGACAACTGTAAATGCATCCGTAGGACAGCTAAATTGGGTCGTATTTTGTCAGCACGTTATGATATTTGTGGGGATAAGTTTCTACAGACAGAGACAGTTCATTCAGCAACTTCATCTGTGGGAGCATTTGGCTTATGTTCTCCAAAATCTTGCAAAGTGGCAAAACTCTCAAAATGTGGTTTTGGCTATAGCAGATAGAATCTGGTATTAGTGGGGGTTTAGGTTTATTATGAGAGCAGGATAGGTTTATCCAGAACTTCAAATTGCAATAAGGCTGCAAATCAAGTTGAAAACATCTCTTGTGAAGTGACTAGGAATTGGTAGAGGCAAAGATTGAGATTCATTTCTAATGCTAAGATAGGCTATAAAATCTTGTAGCTTTTCCAATTTGATAGTGGGACCTGTTCATGGTTTTTAAAAAATGTTGAAGATGTGGGAAATATATGATATGATTAGGTGTCCCATTGACATTCTAGAAAGACATGTCATGTGTTTAATCTGGGACTTTAATTTCTATCTTTTTAAAGTTAAAATAAGTACCATTGAAATACAATACATTTAATGATTTTCCTAAGGAAAATAATAAGATGCTTTTAAATAGTTGTAAAATCAATTGCAGATGCCAAGTGATTATCAATAAGTTGGCTAATGGTTTGAATATTTATTTTTGCCCAATTTGCCTTCAGAAAAATCATATAAAGTCAGAGAAATAATTTTGTTTATTATGTGGTCACAAACATGTGGTTGAACAAGAAGAGCAGGCCAATTTGGTTAAAAATAATTAGAAAATGAAATTCTGAAAAATACACATTAATGCTGAAAAGTTTTGAAATATGCTATCACTTAAAGTTCATAAAAGTTACTTCTCCAAAGGTGAATATTTGAAAAATCTATAAATTAAAACTTAACAATTTCTAAAATTCTACAAAGTCACCATTGAGAGATGTGGAAGATTGTTCTTGGCCCCACCTCTAATTCCAAAGAGTAAAAAGCCAATAAAAGGACATGAAAAGCCATATAGCTGTCATTCTGTGCAATTTAAAATATTATTTAATTAAGGCAAGAACACAACACGAGATCTACTCTGTGTACAAATTTTTAAGTGTATTATACATTATGGACTTTAGGTACAAGTTGTATGGCAGATCCCTAGAACTTATTTATCTTAACTAAAATTTTATGCCCATTGTTTAATAATTCTTCATTTCCTCCTCCTCCCAGCCTCTGGCAACCACCATTCCACTCTTTAATTTTATGAATTCGCCTATTTTAGATAGCTCATATAAGTGGAATAATGTAGTATCTATCTTTCCTTGAATGGCTTATTTCACTTGGTATGATGACCTCTAGGTTCATACATGTTGTTGCTTATAACAGAATTTCCTTCTTTTTTAGGGCCCAATAGTATTCCATTGCATATATTTACCACATTTTCTTCACTCATTCAGCTGTTGATGAATTTTTTAGGTTATTTCCACATCTTGACTAATTTGCAATGAACATGGGAGTGCTAATATCTCTTCCAGATCCTGATTTTAATTCTTTTGTATATATACCCAGAAGTAGGATTGCTAACCATATGAGAATTGTATTTATTTTTTATTTTTTTAATGTTTATTTATTTTTAAGAGACAGAGAGAGAGAGAGACAGAGAGAGAGAGAGAGAGCACAAGCAGGGGAGGGGTAGAGAGAGAGGGAGACACAGAATCTGAAGCAGGCTCCAGGCTCTGAGCTGTCAGGACAGAGCCTGATGTGGGGTTTGAACTCACGGACTGTGAGATCATGATCTGAGCTGAAGTCGGACGTTCAACCGACTGAGCCACCCAGGCGCCCTGAGAGTTGTATTTTTTAATTTTTTGAGTACACTTTCCATAGTGAATGTACCATTTTGCATTTCCACAGTGTCAAAGGGTTCCAATTTCTCTTTATCTCACCAACACTTGTTACCTCTTGTCTTTAAAAATAACTATCCTAACAGATAGGAAGTGATACCTCACTGTGATTGTGATTAGCATTTCCCTGATGATTGGCAATGTCTTCTGACAGAGGAGTTTAATCCATTTACATTTAAAGTAATTACTGATAGAGAAGGATTTGCTCTTGTTATTTTGCAGTTGTGTTCTGTTAGTTTTGTAATTCTTTTGTCTGTCTTTTCTTCTCTTTCTGCCTTCTTTTGTATTTTGTTGATCTTTTGTACTGATATGCTTGGATTCTTTTCTCTATTTGTTCTGTGTAATTTCTATAGGTACTAAAATGTCTATGGATACTAAAATGAGCTAGCTGTAATCATAGTGGGGATTTGAAACATCTGTGAATAAATGGAAGCTTTGGTAAATCCATGGGGCTACATGGGGTATTTGTGGTCAAAACAACTATGTAAAGTGCCAACCTCCTCTCTAGGGCTCAGGAAGAATTGCTTTTGAGGTCTGCAGGTTTTGAGTGTTGAGAAGGTCACCTCAGATTGCCAGATATGATGAATTACTGAGGAAATGCTTTTTACCTTGAGATCATTATAATTAAGGACATAAAAAATGAAGATAATAAAAAAATCCTTGTATTAATATTTTCTCTTAACCTTAGGTATATATTCAGTACTTAAAATGTAACAATTAAGAACATTTTGGTATATTAGACTACCTACAAGATTAACTTTTTGATACCAATCTAAAATAGATACTTGAGTAGTTGATTTAGACCAGAGATTTTAAATCGAAAGGTATATGGCACTTTTACTAATGCAAATAATGTTGAACTGTTAAGAGAAATGAAGTCATTATATTTATAAGCTTAACTGGCAAGATTTATAAAAATTACTTGAGTATGTGGGGAAGCTTTTCTTTGGTAGATAGACAATTTGAAATGTTTAAAGGAACTTAATTAAGTTTAAAGCATTCTAAAAGGTGACTTTCAAAATTTAGTAGATTTATGGAAAGAATAAGAGTTTTTTTCTTTAATTTTATTTTTTATTTTTTTAAATTTACATCCAAATTATTTATCATATTGTGCAATAATGATTTCAGGACTAGATTCCTTAATGCCCCTTATAACCATTAAGCCCATCCCCCCTCCCACAACCCCTCCAGTAACCTTCAGTTTGTTCTTCATATTTATAAATCTCTTCTGTTTTGTCCCCTTCCCTGTTTTTATATTATTTTTGTTTCCCTTCCCTTATGTTCATCTGTTTTGTGTCTAAAAGTCCTCATATGAGTGAAGTCATATGATTTTTGTCTTCTCTGACTAATTTCACTTAGCATAATACCCTCCAGTTCTATCCATGTAGTTGCAAATGGCAAGATTTCATTCTTTTTGATTGCTGAGTACCATTTCTTCTTTATCCATTCATCCGTCAGTGGACATTTGGGCTCTTTCCATACTTTGGCTATTGTTGATAGTGCTGCTATAAACATGTGGGTGCATGTGCCCCTTTGGAACAGCACACCTGTATCCCTTGGATAAATGCCTCGTAATGCAATTGCTGGGTCATAGGTAGTTCTATTTTTAGTTTTTTGAGGAACCTCCATACTGTTTTCCAGAGTGGCTGCACCAGCTTGCATTGCCACCAACAATGCAAAAGAGATCCTCTTTCTCTGCATCCTCGCCAACATCTATTGTTGCCTGAGTTATAAATGTTAGCCATTCTGACAGGGGTGAGGTGGTATCTCATTGTGGTTTTGATTTGTATTTCCCTGATGATGACTGATGTTGAGCATTTTTTCATGTGTCGGGTGGCCATCTCGATGTTGTCTTTGGAAAAGTGTCTATTCATGTCTTTTGCCCATTTCTTCACTGGGTTGTTTTTTGGGTGTTGAATTTGATAAGTTCTTTATAGAGTTTGGATACTAACCCTTTATCTGATATGTCATTTGCAAATATCTTCTCCCATTCTGTCATTTGCCTTTTAGTTTTGCTGATTGTTTCCTTCACTGTGCAGAAGGTTTTTATTTTGATGAGGTCCCAGTAGTTCATGTTTGCTTTTGTTTCCCTTGCCTCCAGAGAAGTGTTGAGTAAGAAATTGCTGTGGCCAAGATCAAAGAGGTTGTTGCCTGCTTTCTCCTTGAGGATTTTGATGGCTTCCTGTCTTACATTCAGGTCTTTCATCCCTTTTGAGTTTATTTTTGTGTATGGTGTAAGAAAGTGGTCCAGGTTCATTCTTCTGCATGTCGCTGTCCAGTTTTCCTAGCACCACTTGCTGAAAGACTGTCTTTATTCCATTGGATATTCTTTCCTGCTTTGTCAAAGATTAGTTGGCCATACATTTGTGAGTCCATTTCTGGGCTCTCTATTCTGTTCCATTGATCTGAGTGTCTGTCCTTATGCCAGTACCATACTGTCTTGATGATCACAACTTTTTAGTATAGCTTCAAGTCCGGGATTGTGATGCTTCCTTCTTTGTTTTTTTTCTTTTTTTCAAGATTGTTTTAGCTATTAGGGTTTTTTTCTGATTCCATACAAATTTTAGGATTATTTGTTCTAGCTCTGTGAAGAATGCTGGTATTATTTTGACAGGGATTGCATTGGATATATAGATTGCTTTGGGTAGTATCGACATTTTAACAATATTTGTTCTTCCTATCCAGAAACATGGAATCTTTTTCCATTTTTTTGTGTCTTCAACTTCTTTCATAAGCTTTCTATAGTTCTGTTTTTTGTTTTGGTTTTTTTTGTGGTAGATTTTTTATTATTAATTAGAAATCTTTAATTTTTAAAAAATTTTTTTTTCAATATATGAAATTTATTGTCGAATTGGTTTCCATACAACACTCAGTGCTCATCCCAAAAGGTGCCCTCCTCAATACCCATCACCTACCCTCCCCTCCCTCCCACCCCCCATCAACTCTCAGCTTTCTATAGTTTTCAGTGTATAGATTTTTCACCTCTTTGGTTGGATTTATTCCTAGGTATTTTATGGTTTTTTTGTGCAACTGTAAATTGGATCGATTCCTTGATCTCTCTTTCTGTCACTTCATTGTTGGTGTAGAGGAATGCAACTGATTTCTGTGCATTTATTTTATATCCTGCAACTTTGCTGAATTCATGAATCAGTTCTAGCAGTTTTTTGGTGGAATCTTTTGGGTTTTCCATATAGAGTATCATGTCATCTGCGAAGAGTAAAGTTTGATCTCCTCCTGGCCAATTTGGATACCTTTGATTTCTTTGTGATGTCTGCAGAGGCTAAAACTTCCAATACTATGTTGAATAACAGTTGCAAGAGTGGACACCTCTGTCTTGTTCCTGACCTTAGGGGGAAAGCTCTCAGTTTTTCTTCATTGGGAATGGTATTAGCGTTGGGTAGTTCATAATGGCTTTTATGATCTCGAGGTATGCTCCTTCTATCCCTACTTTCTTGAGGGTTTTTATCAAGAAAGGATGCTGTATTTTGTCAAATGCTTTCTCTTCATCTATTGAGAGGATCATATGGTTCTTGTCCTTTCTTTTATTGATGTGATGAATCACGTGAATTGTTTTGCAGATATTAAACCAGCCCTGCATCCCAGGTAGAAATCCCACTTGGTCATGGTGAATAATTTTTTTAATGTATTCTTGGATCTGGTTGGCTCATATCTTGTTGAGGACTTTTGCATCCATGTTCATCAGGGAAATGGGTCTATAGTTCTCCTTTTTAGTGGGTCTC
This sequence comes from Panthera uncia, assembly GCF_023721935.1. Classification (NCBI taxonomy): domain Eukaryota; kingdom Metazoa; phylum Chordata; class Mammalia; order Carnivora; family Felidae; genus Panthera; species Panthera uncia. The sequence goes on from NW_026057578.1 coordinate 89,720,215, forward strand.
TGTCTGGTTTTGGAATCAAGGTAATGCTGGCTTCATAGAAAGAGTTTGGAAGTTTCCTTCCATTTCTATTTTTTGGAACAGCTTCAAGGGAATAGGTGTTAACTCTTCCTTAAATATTTGGTAGAATTCCCCTGGAAAGCCATCTGGCCCTGGACTCTTGTTTTTTGGCAGATGTTTGGTTACTAATTCGATTTCCTTACTGGTTATGGGTCTGTTCAAATTTTCGATTTCTTCCTGTTTCAGTTTTGGTAGTGTATATTCTTCTAGGAATTTGTCCATTTCTTCCAGAAGGACCATTTTATTGGCGTATAATTGCTCATAATATTCTCTTACTATTGTTTTTATTTCTGCTGTGTTGGTTGTGATCTCTCCTCTTTCATTCTTGATTTTATTTATTTGGGTCCTCTCCTTTTTCTTTTTGATCAAACTGGCTAGTGGTTTATCAATTTTGTTAATTCTTTCAAAGAACCACCTTCTGGTTTCATTGATCTGTTCTACTGGGTTTTTTTTTTTTTTTTTGGTTTCAATAACATTAATTTCTGCTCTAATCATTATTATTTCCTGTCTTCTGCTGGTTTTGGGTTTTATTTGCTGTTCTTTTTCCAGCTCCTTAAGGTGTAAGGTTAGGTTGTGTATTTGAGATCATTCTTCCTTCTTTAGGAAGGCCTGGATTGCTATATACTTTCCTTTTATGACCACCTTTGTTGTGTCCCAGAGGTTTTGGGTTGTGGTGTTATCATTTTCATTGTCTTCCATGTACTTTTTAATTTCTTCTTTAACCTCTTGGTTAGCCCATTCATTCGTTAGTAGGATGTTCTTCAGTCTCCAAGTATTTGTTACCTTTCCAAATTTTTTCTTGTGTTTGATTTCGAGTTTCATAGCATTGTGGTCTGAAAATATGCACGGTATGATCTCGATCGTTTTGTACTTACTTAGGGCTGATTTGTGTCCCAGTATATGGTCTATTTTGGAGAACATTCCATGTGCACTTGGAGAAGAATGTGTACTCTGCTGCTTCAGGATGAAATGTTCTGAATATAACTGTTAAGTCCATCTGGTCCAGTGTGTCATTCAAAGCCATTGTTTCCTTGTTGATTTTTTGATTAGATGATCTGTCATTGCTGTGAGTGAGGTGTTGAAGTCTCCTACTATTATGGTATTACTATCGATGAGTTTCTTTATGTTTGTGATTAATTGATTTATATATTTGGGTACTTCCACATTTGGTGAATAAGTGTTTACAATTGTTAGGTCTTCTTGGTGGATAGACCCTTGATTATGATATAATGCCCTTCTGCATCTCTTGATACAGTCTTTATTTTAAATTCTAGATTGTCTGATATAAGTATGGCTACTCCGGCTTTCTTTTGTTGACCATTAGCATGATAGATGGTTCTCCATCCCCTTATTTTCAATCTGAAGGTGTCTTTAGGTCTAAAGTAGGTCTCTTGTAAACAGAATATAGATGGATCTTGTTTTCTTATCCATTCTGTTACTTTATCTTTTGATTGGAGCATTGAGTCCATTGACGTTTAGAGTGAGTACTAAAAGATATTAATTTATTGCCATTATGATGCTTGTAGGTTGGAGTTTCTGGTGGTGTTCTCTGGTCCTTTCTAATCTTTGTTGCTTTTGGTATTTATTATATACCAAAATTTTAATAGTGTCCCCTTAAAATTTCTTGCAGGGCTAGTTTAGTGGTCACAAACTCCTTTAATATTTGTGTGTCTGGGAAATTTTTATCTCTCCTTCTATTTTGAATGACAGCCTTGCTGGATAAAGAATTCTTGGCTGCATATTTTTCTGATGCAGCACATTGAATATACCCTGCCACTCCCTCTGGCCTGCCAAGTTTCTGTGGATACATCTGCTGCAAACCTGATCTGTCTTCCCTTGTAGGTTAGGGACTTTTTTTCCCTTGCTGCTTTCATGATTCTCTCTTTGCCTGAGCATTTTGTGAATTTGACTATGATATGCCTTGTTGATGGTCGGGTTTGTTGAATCTAATGGGAATCCTCTGTACTTCCTGGATTTTGATATCTGTGTCTTTCCCCAGGTTAGGAAAGTTTTCCACTATGATTTGCTCACATAACCCTTCTATCTCTATTTCTCTCTCTTCCTCTTCCAGGACCCTATGATTCTGATGTTGTTCCTTTTTAATGAGTCACTGATTTCTTTAATTCTTAAATCGTGCTCTTTTGCCTTAGTATTTGTCTTTTTTTCTTCTTCATTATTCTCTATTAGTTTCTCTTCTATATCACTGATTCTATGTTCCACCTCATCCATCCTTGCCACTGTGGCATCCATCCGTGATTGCAGCTCAGTTATAGCATTTTTAATTTAATTCTATTTTTTGCTTCTTTTATCTCTGCAGAAAGGGATTCTAATCTATTTTTGACTTCAGCTAGTATTCTTATTATTGTGATTCTAAATTCTGGTTCAGATATCTTGTTTGTATCTGTGTTGGTTAAATCCTTGGCTGTCGTTTCTTTGTGCTCTTTCTTTTGGGGTGAAGTCCTTCGTTTTGTCATTTTGAAGGGAGAAAAGGAATTAATGAGGTAGAAAAAATTAAAATTAAAAAATATTAAAATTAAAAATACACACACGTGAAAAAATTGGATAAATGATGCTATATCCTAGGTGTGTTTTGATCTGGGTGTTGAAAGTTGTTTGACAGATGAGAGAAAAAAGGGGGGGAAAAAGGAAATCATTTGAGAATTTGAAAAAATGAATACAGTGATGTATACTAAAATGAGATGATGGGAGTAAAATAGAATTTGAAAAAATTTACACAAAAGTAAAGAATATGGTAGAAAAAGTTAAAGAAAAATATATTTAATAAAAATTAAATATACAAATTAAGTTTTTCTCTTTATTCAAGAAAAAGCAAAGAAACAAAAAAGAGAAAAAAACAAAAGGAAATCGTTTGAAAATTTGAAAAAGTGAATACACTGTAGTAGACTAAAAGAAAATGATAGATCTAAAATAGAATTTGAAAAAATTTACATAAAAGCAAAAAATATAGTAAAAAAATTAAAAAATATTTTAATAGAAATTGAAAGTAAAAATGAAGTTTTTCTCTTTCTGCATTCAAGAAAAAGAAAAGAAATGAAAAAGAGAAAAAAAGACTAAAACACAAAAACTTTTGAAAATTTGAAAAAGTGAATATGCTGAAGTAGACTAAAATAAAATGATGGAAGTAAAATAGAATTTGAAAAGAAATTACACAAGTAAAAAATATAGTAAAAAATTAAGGAAAAATATTTTTAAGAAAAATTGGAAATAAAAATGAATTTTTTCTCTTTCTGTTCAAGAAAAGATAAGATGTGAAAAAGAGGAAAAAAAAAGAAAGAAAATTGAATAATGGACCTGCTAACAGATTGACATAGGACTGAAATTACTTCGTTTTCCCCTAGAAGTCAGACTATGAAGCGCTTTATAGTCCATAAACTAGATAGGCAGTGAGACTTGTGTTCTTGAAGAGAGAGGTTGGCCCAGCTGGGTGGGGCTCAGTGCAATGTCTCCGTTCTCCACTAGATGGCGCTGCTAGCCTCCTGGGGTGGAGTATTGTGGAGCTCGTAGCTGCATATGCGCATGTGTGGGAGTGGTGAAAATGGAGTCACATAGCTACCCAGCCTCTAGCATCAGAACTCTGTTCTCCCCAATTAGCAACTGTGCACCCATCCTCTGTCTTCAGCTTTCGTCCACTGGCCACTTTTTCACTCTCCATGACCAAACCCCAGGCAGTACCTCTCTCCTGAGTTTTGTCTCAGATGCGGCTGTTTTCCCCGGCCCCTTACTTCTGAAGGACTGTGGCTTTGACCTGTTCTGCCCCTCTGTGGGAGGGTCTCACGGAGCAATGGTCGAATGTCGGCTGCACCCAGCAGCGCTTGCTGGACCCTGCTGCTGTTGGTACCCCGAGACTGCAGCCATGTGCCAGCCCACCCCAGAAAAAGTTCTCGAGATATTGTAGCAGCAGCTTTTCAGGGATTATGGAAAATCACAATATACATCTGGCACCAGGCTTCACCCTTAACGACCTTGCCCCAGCATCAGCAAATGTGGCCGCCTTCTGGGGTCTGCTGGGACCAGGTGGCTTCAACAGTCTCTACCAAATGTCCTTCCAGCAGTGGAATCGTTTTTCCCCATGTGGCCCAAGAAGCTCCCGGATCCCACTCTGTTCCTGGGGATTCTCCCTTCCCACCAGAGTACCGTCAGGTATCGAGCTGCAGAGTTGCAGCCTTTGCGCTCCCCTTGTTTGCAGTCTTAATGGAATTTAAACCCTGTCCTTTCTCCTTTCTCCCTTTTTAGTTTATTCCGTGTGGCTGTTTCCAATTTTCCACTTTCTCTCCAGCTGCTTTTGGGGAGGGGTGCTTTTCCCGTATTCCACCCCCTCATCTCTCCACCCGCGAAAGCATGTCCCTTCCCGTGGCTTCTCACTCCCCAAGTTCACCTCTCTGTGCCACGTACCTGCTGAATCCTGTGGTTCAGTTTGTGCAGATTGTTGTGTTAATCCTCCAATCAGTTTTCTAGGTGTGCAGGATGGTTTAGTGTTGGTCTGGCTGTATATCACGGACATGAGATACACAAAAAACCTCCATGCTGTTCTGCCGTCTTGGTTCCTTGAAAAGAATAAGATTTTAAGGTTTATTTTATTTTATTTTTATAAAATGTTTATTGATTTATAGAGATAGAGAGCAGGGGAGGAGCAGAGAGAGAGAGAATTCCAAGCAGGCTCCATGTTGTGAGTGCAGATCCTGATATAGTGTTCAATCTCACAAACTGTGAGATCATGACCTGAGCCAAGACAAGAGTCAGATGCTTAACCAACTGAGCCATCCAGTAGCCTCTAAGGTGTGTTTTATTTTAATTAATTAATTAAATAAGTAATTTATTTATTTTTAAGTTTACTTTTGAGAGGGATAGTGTGAGTGTGGTAGGGGCAGAGAGAAAAGGAGAGAGAGAGAGAGAGAGAGAGAGAATCCCAAGCAGACTGTCAACACAGAGCCCACTACAGGGCTTGGACTCACGAAATGGTGAGATCACAACCTGAGTTGAAACCAAGAGTCTGATCCTTAACCCACTGAGCCACCCAGGCACCCCTGTAAGGTGTATTTTAAAGTGTAAGGGGAAACTATGTTTTTTAAATTTGTAACTTTATATAATTGAATTTAAATATTAAAAAAAAATCAAGCAGCCCAAATCTTCCCCCCCCCCCCCCGTGCATTAAAGTTACTCTGAAAGATACCAAAGAATTCATGTTGGTAGATGAGAGAATAAACACCTTGAAAATGTATTAAAATAAAAAGGCAAGATAATGATGCACTAGGTGTCCCAATGATAGTTGATAGCCAAATAAATCATCCAGACAGTAAAACTGTGGGTTTAGCTAAAAGACAGTTCACTGTGTCTGAATTGTTCTGGTAAAACTGAATTAAAATGTATTAAATGATCCCCAGCTCATCCTCATGAATTGGGTTAAAAAGATCTTTAAAATTTGCAAAATGTGGTGGTGATAGAGACAGAGGTGACTTATCAATAATGCTTCATTTAAAAATGAGATGTTCTCTTATGTGAAAGTTTCTGAAAATGTTATCCTTCCTTTAATGTGAAGACGTCAGTGTGTTGTATTGATTTATGGTTTTGTATTTATTGTTCGTTAAGTGTGGAAATGTGCCCCTTGACTGAACAATGTTTCTTGCTCAGTACTGAAAAATGACCTCATTCGTTTGTAAAGATTAGTCACATTTTAATGGGGACACATTCAACGTTTGTACAAGAACTCCCGAATCTTCTCAAAGCATTATCATCACACATGGGTGAATTTCAATTACCAATGATGCCGCTAATTCAGTGTTCTTCTTATATTATGATCACAGATGAAGGTGAGTTTTAGATGGCTAGTGACTAAAGGCATTGAAGCAACTGATGTCGTTTGCTTTCCTTTTGTGTCTTTTTTGCTCCTAATTGTTGCTGCCCCTAATAAGTAAGATGTGTTACTTCAAAATATGCTAAGCTTTGAAAATGTAAGGCCATTTCTCTAAGTGACTAAGTTAATGCATCATCATTGTTTCCTATTTGGTGCATGAGGAACAAACAGAACCAGAGTCTGAAGTTAAACCTTAGGGAAAGAAAACAGACTTAGCTCTCTGATGGAAAAGAGAAGATGTGAGATTTGCACACGGAACAAAAAGAACTCTTGAGTTATACTTGGCAAATGGCTGCTGGAGAAGCAGAGTTTCCTGAGCACTTGGACTGAAGATTCTTTCCTTTTCAATTCTGGTAGCAAGAGCTTGGAAGAAGATGCTTTTAAATGTTATTGCATATATGGCAGGGGGAGCAGATCAAGGAAAGTCTTTAGAATCCATTAAGTTGCTCTTAAAGCCTCTCACATTACTTACCTGGAAAGTTATTTCTTCCAATGTAAACAAGAGATAAAAATATCCATCTTGCACTGTTGTATGGAGTGCTGATCACAGTGCTGATACAGAGCAAGAACTCAATAAAAAGAAAGAATTTTGAATGTTAATGAGATAAGTTAAAATCTACACAGACAAGAAGCCACAAACTCTTCCCTGAGATTCATTTTCCTCATTTGTAAGTCAGGTATAATGACCCTATTCTGTGCCGTATAGTAAGGATTAAATCAAGAGAACATACGAAAATGCCTCACACAGAGCCTCGTTCATCATAGACACTAAATGAAGCTCTTTTCCCCCCTCATCATCTTTACTTACAGATTTGGGAAATAAATGCTTTCTTAGTGCTTTGGTACTTGTGTTTTAAATTTAGAAATTTAGGAAACATTTTTAACGGTACTTTAATTTATTACAACAATATTTTCTAAAGTACTGGGTTGTAATGAAAGGTCTACATTCTGTAGTATATTAAATTAGGAATCAAGTGGCTCAGAAATTCAGGATATGATTTTCTTTGGGGGAAACAATTGCATCTTTAGAATAGAAGAATAAAAAACATGAGGCAAATACAGTCCATCATCGGTCAATTAGTAGAGTTCCCAGTCTTGGGCAACATGATCTGGAGGACAGGGGTGTTGGCTAACCACCTCCTGAAAAAGCCATTGGAATCACCTGTTGATCAGCCAAACCATGTTTATTAAGCCCATTGTAATAAGGGAGTGCTTTCTTGACAGAGTTTTAGTAGTATCCATTTGGGGGTGTTTTATGAGATTTAAAGATTCTTTTGATGGCAGAACAGAACATAGCGACACTCGAATAGATGAAAGGCAGAACTTTGGTTACAACTGCGAATGAGAGAAGGTTGTCAGGTAGGGCCACACATCTACCTGAGAACAGGGTTACAGCAAGCTTGAGCTGTAGGGTGCAGCTTAGATATTCCAAGTGGGAAGGGGATAGCTAGGTTTTGTGGGCTCCCTGACTGGCTAATTTGGATCCAGGGCATAGGGTTGTCTGATATATGACTTCGGGGTGATTAGGGCAGATGCATAGGGGCCAGGAGTATGAGAACCTGATAAGGCAAGGGGTTGGGGTATGAACTTAGTCGAATGTCCAAAAAGGGAAACTGGACTGTCACCATGGATTCAAAACTGGGTCAAGATGGTGTTTAAACAAACCAAACCAGGACCTCCTGGGTGGCTCATTCAATTAAGCATCCGACTTAGGCTCAGGTCATGATCTTGGGTTCATGAGTTTGAGTCCCGCATTGGGCTCTGTGCTGACAGCTCAGAGCCTGGAGCCTGCTTCAGATTCTGTGTCTCCTTCTCTCTCTGCCCCTCCCCTCCCTCTCAAGAATAAATAAACATTAAAAAATTAAAAAATAAACAAAACAAACCAAAACTACATTACAAAAGAATGTCAGGGAAGGAAATTTATCCTTTATTGGGGCCTGGGCTCCTGTGGTTTAAGGCAGGTTTTCATGACAGGGACTAAAGGTCATCACATAATAATTTAATATTGGAGGAACACGAACAGATGAGGAGTTTGAAACAGATTTTGATAAGTGAACTGTTGTTTGGTAAGCCAGCTGTTTTGACCAGGAGAATAATCTATAGTTTTAAGAAGGTGGATGCTTGCCTTGAGGAGGAAACTGTTTACCTGGATACATATGTTTTCTGAAACAAACGGTGAAGTTATTCATTAGTTTAAAGTCTTGTGTTCTCGGGCTAGAATTTCTTGGAACAAATAGAAAAGTTATCTTAAAACAGGTGGTCTTAGTTCTAAGTCCAAATATTTAAGCCGTGTGGATTCATATGGTCTTATTTCCCATAGGAAAGGGCATGACTTGGTTCCTTATAGTCTGGGAATAATATAGTATACTTAAGGAGACTACTAATATGCATGAAATAGCAACAAACCCACAAAGCAATAATATGTGTACTTACTGAGATTTAGGGAAATAGATTTGAATTTTCTATATTTGCACCTAATAATATGTACATTAATATGTGCTATTCTACAATATACAGCATATACCTTGAAGATTTAAAGGAAAAGTGGGTGAGGCAATGTGTTGTAGTTGGAAAAGAATTTAAAGAAAGGAAGCAGCCTTAAGTTGACCTTAACTTGCCACTGAGGTGATGTTTCTACTTGGGCGAGTCACTGAACTTAAGGGCAAGAGCTGTTCTGTTTTTGCTTTTGTTTTTTCTTTGAAACTATGTCTAGAGCTTAGCACAAAATTAATGATCAATTAATTACTGAATCAAAGAATGAATAAGTTTGATAGAGAAATGTTCATGGAAAAAATGGGTATCGAGGGGCACGTGGGTGGCTTAGTTAAGTGACTGACTTTTGGTTTTAGCTCAGGTCCTGATCTTACAATCTGTGGGATCAAGGCCCACGTCGGCCTCCATGCTGACAGCATGGAGTCTGCTTGGGATTCTGTCTTTCCCTCTCTCTCTGCCCCTCCCTGCTCACACTCTCTCTCTCAAAATAAGTAACTAAATAATTGAACTTAAAAGAATGGATATTGAGCTGGGCAATAAATGGAGGGGAATTGGAGAGAACGAGAAGGTGTAGAATGTGAGGGGGTGAAAAAGAGGTGGTACTTTCACAGGAAAATGAAATATTAGTGCTTCCTAGATCTAAGAAGAATTAATAGTAGGGCCGGGGAGATGAGAATTGTAAGAAATGGAAGGCCTGCGAAACCAAGATTTTACATCTGACATACTGACAGTGGTTCTTCACCTTTTTCCACGCAGCATTCCTAATGACCAAGGGAAGCAGTCACAGGGCAAAACTCTTAGGGATGAAGGTAAGCTCCAAATTTCCATGGTTTTCTGTTTATCTTAAAATCCTATGTGTTGTTTACATTCTACATCAGAATTTATCTGTGCTAGTTTGGTTGTAAGAGTATTGATTTTACCCAAACCCTTGAGTAAATATATCATTCCAGGGATATACACTATGTTTTCTTGGGCACACCGTTGTGTCTACCCCACTCTCTGTGCCCTAGGGTTATGCCAAACATTGTCTGAGAACCACCTGAAAAAAAATTAATTTAGTACATAAATGGATCACCAGACATTGAGAATTGTTTGTTTCCATTATATGGTTCCTTTACCAATATTTTTAGGTGGTCCTAAGACCAGGGTTGGCATAACCCTAGGGCACAGAGAATGGGGTAGACACAATTATGTGTTGTCAAGTATATTGTAGGAGTTGGCACACTGCATCCTGTGGGCCAAATCCTGTCGGCCACCTGTGTTTGTAAATAAAGTTTTATTGAGTACAGATATGTTCATTTGTTTACATGTTTTCTATGACTGTTTTGTGATTCAATACACAGTTGAGTGTTGCAACAGAGACCAAATAGGCTGCAAAGATGAAGATATTTACCCTGTGACCCTTTACAGTTTGACTTCTGCTTTAGTATAAAGTGGAGCCAGTGGGGTTGAAGGGGAAAGGAATCATGAGGAAATAGGTGCCCAAAAAAAACCTCCAAACAAAAATCTGCTTTGTGATTTATAGGGTAAAGCGTTTGAAGGAAATAAGATAGTTACACTTTATTTACTTCAAAGGCAACTTGAGGTTTACAAGCCTGGGTGACTCTAAAAATTGTGGTGTCATTGGAAGACACAGGGTGATAGAAATAAGAATCAGTTTAGGGAGCTCAAGCTTTTACATATTGATTTTTGAGGTGACAGTTAACTCCAAAAATTGCCTAATGAGATGCCGGAAATATCAGATTTGAACTTAAATGCAAGATGGTGATGGGAGACTTAGAATCAGAAATCATCAATAGAAGATAGAATTATAGGGGTGCCTGGGTGGCTCAGTGGGTTGAGCGGCTGACTTCGGCTCAGGTCATGATCTCGCGGTCCGTGAGTTCGAGCCCCGCGTAGGGCTCTGTGCTGACAGCTCGGAGCCTGGAGCTTGTTTCTGATTCTGTGTCTCCCTCTCTCTGACCCTCCCCCGTTCATTCTCTGTCTCTCTCTGTCTCAAAAATAAATGAACGTTAAAAAAAATTAAAAAAAAAAGAAGATAGAATTATAGTGGTACAACTGACAAGAATAGTCAGTGTACTTAATGATGAAAGAAAAAAAGAAGGTACAAGGGCAGCTGCTGAAATCCCATACACTGAATATGGAAACAAAAAAAACCCAAATGCCTGTTTATATCCTGGACAACTTCCAGCCTGCCATCTAGTTTGTCTAGTTTTCCTTTAAATCTCTGTCAGTTGAATGTAAAAATAAGGTACTCAACGCTTATGAACTATTTAGAAAAATGGAATAAAAGATTTGAAACACTTTCACAGCTTTGAAAAAATAGATACTAGAGGCAAATTCTAGGGATTATGAGTATTATCCCGGAAAACTTGCTATGCCTCACATGTGTAAAGCTGTGGGTCAAATTATGCCATTTTGTGAATACGGTGAGCTTTATATTATATGACTGTAACTCTATATTCATCCTGGAACTAAGAATGAGATTCTAGAACATTTCCATGGGAGAAAAGCAGTGCATATCAGAAGGGCTTACAATTTGTTTAATTTCATCAGACTTTATTTTAGTTATATAGCTAATATAGCTCATTTTTAATATATGATAAATAAGTGCTGATTATCTTTCTAATATTTTAAGGAGCATATAAATGAACTGTTTACACTGTCTTTAACTCAGACTGAATTAACATTCATACCTTCTAGCAACCCTCATTCTTCTTTGTTGGGCCATAATATTGTAAGCAATAACTACTCCTATACTCCCCCACTCTGGCCAATAATTTGTTTCTTCTCAAATAATAATAATTTGATAAATTGCTTAATACTGGAGAGTGGAAAAGTCAAAGCCAAAGTAGAAGACCTACGTTCAGTGCTTTAATTTACTTCTTTATTGGTTATGATACTTAAAGATCCTTTAAAATAATAAAAAAACCCACAAAAATGAACTGTTAGCTATTTTGGGGAGAGGGACAAGCAGACACAAACCCTTTCTCTCTAAATGGTTGTCATTAATCGACTTACATAGTCTTGAAGCCAATACATGTGTCTTTATGATGCTCTTACATTAAAGCCTTTGGTCACTGGCATTTTCCTTTTTAATGTTACAAAAATAGAGGTGAAGTTATAGAGAGGAGAGAAAAAACTCGAAAAAATTGATGCAGCTTAGAAAGCTCATTAAGAGAAGAGGCTTTATTATTTATCTGCCAAGGTTGATTCCAAGGAGAAACAATGCCATTAACGCTGTCTTAGGTAATCAATATTTATCCCGATTCTTCCAGCCATTCAGAAAGAAAATGGATTAACAGAAAATAAGACACCCAACTCCAAAATATAACTAAATGCTGTGACTGTGCCCGATGTGGTGGTGCTGAAAATCAGTAGGAAAAGTGTTTTAATCACGGGCAGAGAAAAGAGAGCAGAGGTGGTATCTGTCCTCTTTAAACATCATGAGGTTCAAAACCCCTCTATATTTTCCCAGGGCTGATGAGCCCTGGGAAAAACAAAAACAAAGTCAAGAAAGAAAGATATTGTTTGGTCTATGAGGAACTGTGTTCAGCTACAAATAAATGTGACCGAAAATAGTGCTTTAAACAAATTCGAATTTGGGGCGCCTGGGTGGCTCAGTCGGTTAAGTGTCTGACTTCGGCTTAGGTTCCTGAGTTAGAACCCCATGTCAGGCTCTGAACTGTCAGCTGTTGCGCCTGCTTCCGATTCCGTGTCTCCTTCTTTCTGCCTCTCTCTCTCTCTCTCCCTGTCTCTCTCTCACTCAAAAATAAATAAACATTAAAAAAATTTAAACAAATTAGAATTTGATTTTCAATGTAGTGAGAAGGCGTAGTGATCAGTTCTGGCCTGGTGTGCAGCTCCACAGTATCATTAGGGACGCAGATCTCTGCTTCTCTTCAGCCAGCTTAGCATGAGGCTCTTGCCACATGGTCACAAGAGCGACCCTCTTCTCCACTTCTGCTCTTTCCTCCAGCTCCCAACTGGCTGTCTCCTTCAGCCTGTTCCAGGCAAGAGAAAGGGAGAAAGTCATGTGGGAGAAACGGCCCATGTCAGCTCAGTTTGATCCCCTTTTAAAACACTTTCCCATTATTTTACATCTCGTTGGAAAGAACTGTGACTGTACCATAAGATGACCATTAGCTGCCAAGGAATGCTGAGAAATTGTTTTAGATTGGGCACAAGGCCACCTGAATAAAATAAGGATTCTATGGAAAGGAAGTGGAAGGACTAGATATTGGGTAGCAGCTAACACTCTGTCAAAGGTGCACATGTCATGTCTCCAAATAGCCTTTTAAGATGACACTGCATTGTTCAAATGCTGTTCATATCTGGGTTTTATATTTATAGGCAGAGTCTGGAGGTAAAGAACCTGACATGTAATAAGTTCATAGACAGCTTTTTGTTTTGTTTTGTTTTTTTCTGTTGTAGGATCCATACAAAAAAAGCAATATAAAGAGTTCTGACATGGAGGGGAAAAGAAAGGATGAAAAGAGAGAAATGATGTTTCAATCTCTCTTGCTTCACTAATGCTATAGTCATTCTTTCCCCTGACTCATTCCCTTCACCTTGCCTCATTAGAAGGATCTGAGATCAAAATTGCAGTGAGGAGGCAGGTGATAACATATCTGTTTCCCTCTCAGACGTAACACATCCCAGAGAGTCCCAAGCCCTTCCTTCATTTTAAGGCACACCTGTACTATCATATACTTCCACTTTCAGGCACCGACAAAAATTCTGGAGTTAAAATTTGAAGTTGCTGCTTCTGTTAGAATAAGGAAATTATGATTAAATTTTTTAAGTAAGTTGTATTTCTTAGAGCACTTTTAGACTTATGTAAAAATTACAGAGATACGCAGGGAATTCCCATGTACCCTTGTTTCCCCTATTATTAAATCTTACATTGGTGTGGTACATTGGTTACAATTGGTGAACCATTAATTGGTTCTTCTTGGCTGTGGTAGTTCTTAGGCTTGCCTTGTTTTTGTTGATCTCAACCATTTTGTGAAGTACTGATGAGGAACTTTGTAGAATGCTCCTCTTTTGGGGTTTATTTGATGTTTCGTTCATGATAAAGGTAATGGGATTGGAGAGGATGACCACCAAGATAAGGTGCCATTTTTATCACATCATATTAAGTGTATACTATCAACATGATTTATTTTGATAAGATAATGTCAACTATTGATGTTGATCTTGATCAACAAGCCAGAGTAGTGCTTGTCATGTTTCTTCATGGTAAAGTTATTCTTTTCCCCCTTCTTTCCATTCTGTGTTCTTTGGAAAAAAGGCATTGTGAACAACCCACACTTAGGGGTAGGCAGTTACACTCTGTCTTCTTGAGGACAAAGTATTTACATAAATAATTTGGAACTCTTCTGTAGGGGAGATTTGTCTGTCCTCCCCAATTTATTTACGGGAGTGTGGCCTCATGAATATCCTATAATTTCAGTTATGATCCAATACTATTTTATTTTGTTGTCCCATTGTTCCAGCTGTGGCCATTGTGAGCTCCTTCCGTCGACTCCTATGTCCCTCTGACATACTCCATCGCTGTTGGGATTTTTAAAAAATATATTTTTATTTATTTAATTTGGGAGAGAGAAAGAGAGAGAGAGTGGGGGAGGGGCAGAGAGAGGAAGAGACAGAGGATCCTAAGCAGGCTCTACACTTAGCGCAGAGCCTGACGTGGAGCTCCAGCCCATAAACCATGAGATCATGACCTGAGCCGAGATCATGAGATGGAGGCTTAACTGACTGAGCCACCCAAGTGCCCCATCTGCCAGGATTTTTTTAAGCACTTTCTTACTTTCCTTTCTCCGGGTTTATCTTATGTATATCCTCTCTCTGTCTTAGAATCAGCCATTTCTTCAAGCAGATCTGGTTCCCTTTTAATTGGAGAATGATATTAGAAACAAGATCTGGACCCCAGGTGTGCTCACTGCTACTGATGTGTGATTCTTTTATGCTCTCTCAGCTGACAGAGCAAGGAATATATGCATTTATACCAACCCTTGTGTATACATGTATCTATAAATATTCCTAATATTTAATTATCTGTATCTATATTAAGCTAAACATAAATTCATACTGATGTGTCTAACTCTAACCCATCACCACGTGTGTCATTGTAACCTCCTTGCCTTAAGTATCTGTAAACCCCCCTCTAAGAGTGAGAAACTTGGTTCCCATTTGTCATTTATTTACTTAATTGTTCAGTTCTAGTATACATGCACAGCAGCATAATAATTAGCTCATATCCCCATGGAAAACAGCTTTATCAGTTAGAGCACAGTGCTTATGATCAGTTTATTTTGCCTTTAGTCTTACAGACTCTACTCATATACAAATTTATTCAATTCAGCATATTTCTCCTGACCCCCTTCCAGTGAGATTGTTTCATACATTTGTAATATGGTTACATTGCTTTGTCACATTTCCCATTCCATCCTGGGATTTCTCTGACCACTTACATGGCTTAGCATTAAATTTGCCTATTAGTTTTTGTGCTGTATCTGTGGGTTTTGACAAATGCACATATGGTATCATAGAAAATACTTTTGCAACCCTAAAAATTGTCTTTGTGTCACCTGTTCAACTCTGCTCTTTCTGCGCTTGAACTCTTGGCAACGACTAATATATTGACTTTTCAAAAATATCTGCAGCTAACCCTAGTCCTAACCCTAACATGTTTCCAGAATATCATGTAACCTGATGTATGATAATATATTATATATAATTATATTAATACAATTGTATACTAAATATAATAAAGTTTAATAAATATAATTGTTATATGATACAAGTGTATAAATTATAATTGTATACATATATAATTATATATCTATATATATATCACATAGCCTTTTCAGACTGACTTCTTTTACTTAGCAATATGTATTGAAGTTTTGTTTGTATACTTTTTTGTGGCTTGATAAGTCATGTCTTTTTATCATTGAACTGCATGGATGAAGCACAGTGTATTGATCCCATTCATTGATTGAATGACATGTTGGTTTCTTGTAGTTTGGGGCACTTATGAATAAAGCTGCTAAATATTTGCATGCATGTTTTGTGTGGAAAGTAGTTTTCAAATCAGTTGGGTAAATGCCTGTAAGTGCCACTGATGGATCACATGGTAAGATTTTGTTTACCTTTATTTATTAATTAATTAATTAATTAATTTATTTATTTCAATTAAAAATTTTTTATTTATTTTTTCAATATATGAAATTTATTGTTTACCTTTATTTAAAAAATGACCAAATTGTCATCCAAAGTGGCAGTACTGTTTTGTGTTTATGCTGGCAATGAGTGAGAGTTCCCATTGCTCCACATCATCAGTAATTCATGTTGTCAGTGTTTTAGAATTTATCAATCTTATATTTAACAGTTTCAACTTTCAATTTCCCAATGACAGATGATGTTGAACATAATTTTGTATGTTCATTTTCCATCTGTATGTCTTTTTAAATGAGATACACATTTGGATCCTTTGCCCATTTTTAAATTGGGTTATATGTTTCCTTATTGTTGAGATTTAAGAGTTCTTTGCATTTATTGGATGTAAATTCTTGTAAATATTTTCTCCCAGTCTATCATTTGTTCTTTGATTCTCCTAGAAGTATCATTTCTAGGGCAGATGTTTTTAATTTTAATAAAGTCTAACATCAATTTTTCTTTCAAAGACTGTGTTTTTGGTATTGTATCTAAAAACTCATCACCAAACTCAGTATCACTGAGATTTTCTTCTATGTTTTCTTCGAGAAATTTTATAGTCTTGTGGTTCACTTCGATGAAGGAAATTGATGAAGACACAAACATACAGAAAGATATTCCATGTTAATGAATTAGAAGAAAATTAATATTGTCAAAATGTCTGTACTATCTAGAGTCATCTGTAGATTCAATGTTAATCTCTATCAAAATTCCATTGACATTTTTCACAGAAATAGAAAAAAAAATCCTAAAATTTGCATGGAACCACAAAGGATAACCTGGATAAACCTGATACTCAAAGCAATCCCGAGATAGAACAAAGCTGAAGATAACAGACTTCCTGATTTCAAACTATGTTATAAACCTATAGTAATCAAAACAGTGTGGTACTGGTATAAAAATAGACACACAGACCAATGGAACACAATAAGGAGACCGGAAATAAACCCTCTTCTCAACTAATATATGACAAAGGAGCCAAGAATACTTAATGGGGAAAGGATAGTGTCTTCAATAAATGGTGTTGGGAAAACTGAAAAACCACATGGGGAAGAATACAATATTGCACCTATTTTACACCATCCACAAAAACTAACTCCAATTTTTTTAGACATGACATCAAAAGCATAAATAACAAAAACAAACATAAATAAATAGGACTAAATCAAATGAAAAACCTTCTACACAGTAAAAGAAACAAACAACAAAATGTAAAGGCAACTTACAGAGAGGGAGAAAACATTTGTAAATCATCTATCTGATAAAGGGTTAATATCCAAAATTTGTAAGGAACAACTCAATAGCAAAGAAATAAACTTATTAAAAAATGGGCAGAGGAACTGAGCAGACATTTTTCCAAAGAATTCATACAAATAACCAACAGGTACATGAAAAGAAGCTTGCCATTAATCATCAGGGAAATGCAAATCCAAACCATAATGAGATATTACCTTACACCTAGTAGGACGTTTATTATCAAAAAGACAAGTAAGTAGTGTTTGTGGGGATGTGGAGAAAAGGGAACCCTTATGCACTGTTGGTGTAAATGTAAATTGGTACAGTTACTATGGAAAACAGTATGGATGCTTCTCAGGAAATTAAAAATAGAACTATCATATGATCCAGCAATATTCCTTCTGGTTATATATCTAAAGGAAATGAAGCCATTATTTTGAAGAGCTATATGTTCATCACAGCATTATTCACAATAGCCAAGTGATAGTAGCAAAGTAAGTGTCCATGAGTTGGATTTTTTTCTTTTTTTATCACAAAACCTTTTAATTCTTACTATGGCAAAATATGCCTATTTTGTTGTTGTTTATGAGATAGGAAGGTCTTCTCTACTCCCATCGTGTACATGTAATCTCCTATCTGATAAGTTTTTTAAATTAATACCTTAAGTCATTTTGGTATTTATTTAAAATTGAATTGTGAAATAGAACTTTGCCTTTATTTTCCTCTTTATTGGCACTCAGCAATACCATTGCATTTCTCAACCAAAACATCTTTTTATATCTTACATAAAATTCCACCTTTGTCACACATTTATATATACTGATGTATTTATTCTTAGATTATTAATAATATTTTTATATCTGTACTAAAACAATATAAATTTTTAATGTTTATTTAATTATTTTTAATTTTTAAAAATGTTTATTTATTTTTGGGAGAGATAGAGCACATGCAGGGGAGGGGCAGAGAGGAGACACAGAATCCAAAGCAGGCTCCAGGCTCTGAGCTGTCAGCACAGAGCCCAATGTGGGCCTTGAACCCATGAGCCATAAGATCATGACCTGAGCCGAAGCCAGAAGCTTAACCGACTGAGTCACCCAAGCACCTCTGTACTAAAACAATATAATATGATTTCATTGCAGTGGTTTATACAGATGATGCAAACCTCTTTTCAATCATTTATTGGCTATTGGGTATTAAATTGTCCATATTGCTAAATGCAAAGTTTGGGATTATGAGTTCAAATGCATTAAATTATCTTTATCAAAAAAAGAATGTGACATTTAATATGTTATATATCTTATTATTAACTTGTTGCTATTTATGTGTGTGTATACATATACATATGTGTATATACATATATACGTGTATATATGTGTGTGTATATATATATATATTTATATATACATGTGTGTGTATATATATATGTGTGTGTGTGTGTGTGTGTGTATACATATATGTAATATTTCCCAACCATGAGGAAGAAGGATACCCTTCATTTGCACAACATGGATGAATTTGGAGGCATTATGTTAAATGAAATAACAGACAAAGACAAAATGCTAAATGATCTCACTTGTGTGTGGAATCTGCAAAAGGCGAACTCTTAGGAGAAAGTAGCAAAGTGGTTGCCAGGGATTAGGGGATGGGGGAAATGGGAGATGTTAGTCAAAGGGCATAATATTCCAGTTAAAGGATGGATAAATTCTGGGCATCTACTGTATGGCATCATGACAATATTGTGTAGTATATTTGAAAGTATACTTTGCTAAGAGAGTAGATTTTAGATGTTCTTACCATAAAAATAAATGGTAATTATATGACATGATAGAAGGTGTTAACTAACCCTACTGTGGTAATCATTTTGTAGTATGTAAGTGTATCAAATCATCACACAGTACACTCTAAACTTACTTAATGTTGTATGTCAATTAAATCTCAATAAGCCTAGAAAAAATAAGGGACTTTTTTGCAGGGCAGGAAGTAAATTTCTTACCTTTTGTTTTGTCTGCAAAATCTTTATTTCCTCTTTACTTTTGAGCATTTTTCTTCGCTGAATATAGAATTCTAGATTGGTGATTCTATTCTTTCAATGCTTCAGATACTTCGTATTCTTTTCTCGTTTGCATGTTTCTGACAAGAAGTATGATGTCATTCTCCTCTTTCTTCCTTTGCAGACAAGGTCTTTTTCCTCTCTAGCTTCTTTCAGGATCTTCCCCTTTTAATCTCTTTTCCTCTGGTCTTCTGCAGTTTTAATATAATATGCCCAGGTATAGATCTGTTTTTGTTTTTGTTTTTGTTTTTGTTTTTGTTTTTGTTTTCTGGCATTTTACTTGCCTAGGTGTTCTCTGAGCATTCTGGATCTGTTGTTTGCTGCTGTCACTAATTTAGTTAAATTCTCTGCTGTTATTATTTCAAATATTTCATCGTTTCCATTCTCTCTTCCTTCTCCTTCTCATATTCTCCTGTTTGCTATGTTACCCTTTCTGGTTTTTTCATTCTTTTTTCTCTTTGCGTTTCAATTTTGGAACTTTCCGTTGACATAACTTTAACCTCAGGAGTTTGTTCCTTGGCCATGTCCAAGGCAAAGGACTTATCAAAGGCATTCTTCATTTCTGCAACAGCATTTTTGAGATTTGGTGTGCCTTTCAATTTTTTCTTAGAATTTCCATCCCTCTGTTTACATCACTCCTCTGTTCTCGCATACTATCTACATTTTCTCCCTAAGAATCCATAACATATTAATCATACTTAGTTTGAATCCCCTGCCTGAAAATTCCCAAGTATGTGCTCTGTGATTCTGGTTGCAGTGTTTGCTTGGTCTTTTAAGACTATGGTTTGTTTATTTGTTTTCCTTGCCTTTTAACTTTTTTTTGAAAGCTGCACATTATGTATTAAGTAAGAGGAACTGAGGTAAAAGACTGTGAGTGTGAGGTTTTATGTTAATCTGGCTAGGAGTTAGGCTGTGTTTGTTTGCCTAATCGCTATAGGTGTCAGAGACTTCAAATTACTCCAGTGCCCTTATTTTTGTCGTCTCTGTTGTGTCTGTTCTTGCCTAAGAACACCTCTATAGATAGAGTTTTTATTTGCACCTTTTTCAGCTATTATCCACTGTTATATATTGGAGCCTATTGGTGTGGTGTTAAAGTAGGGGGTACGGGGAGCATTCTATAATCTTATGATTAATTCTGTCTTTTAATGGGCCTGGTTCCCTGGACTATGAGTCGGCCTGTGCTCTTGAGCTGTGAATTTCACAAGTGTTTCTTAGCTTTTTTCCCCTTCCTTTTGGGGAGACAGAAAAGCTAGACGAAGTTGGAATAAGGTAAATACTCTTTCCCTGGGTGGACTAAAACTCTGGTGAAGTCTTTTTCCTCTGGATGTAGGTGTTGTTATGAAGAACCCTCTTGGCCTAGTATTTCTCACTGGTAACCTTTTCCCTTTTACAGTCTAAGCCCAGAAAGAATCTTTCCTAGCTCTTCAGTGTGATAACCCGGAAGCAATCCCTGAGGTAAAATGCATACAGTTTTGGCCCTCAGGAATGTTTTGCACTCTGCTAGTTCATAGCTGGCCTCCAGCAATTTGTCAAGGTTACCATGTAAGTGTTGCTACCAGTTTATGGCTCCAGTAGCATCTGCTTCAGGTAAGCAGATCTTTGCTGTGACTCTGTATTCACGTGTCTCCACAGATTTCAGGGTGGTGGTTTACCCTGCAACCTCAGTTCCCTGATGGGCCCAAGAAAACGTCTTTGAGTTTTCATTTCTTCATCTTTTTCTTGTTGTAGAGATAGGAGTGATGACCTTCAATCTCTTTACATGTCAGAGCTGAAACTGGAAGTTGGGGATTTATGTTTTGTTTGTTAGTGGCAAAATATACCCACGTGAGAGCTTAATCATATGACTATCGGTAAATGTGGTACATACCATATGGGTTAGTACACTTTCTTTGCTACACATTCTTACTCTTGTGGTTCATCAAGACTTCCTTCATTTGTGCATCCCCAAAGGAGATTCCAAGCTAAGAATATGATTGGGTCATGTATCACAGGAACCACAGGAAAGATTCATCTTCTGGAGTAGCCTGTTCTGCCTCTGCAGAGGTCCTCACTGAAACAGCACACTGATCATCTTATGTAGCTCCAGTTCTACAAAGAGGTGGGGCTCATTAGGGCTTATTACAATCTCTGTCTTGCCTTTTGAGTCAGGATCTGTTTGACAGTGTCCCAGAGTGTATTGGAAAAGTAATTCCAGCTGCTCAAGATGCTTTTATCAAATAGATGTCTTTGAGTCAACATCGAGGAGAATTTGAGTGGAATGGGATGAAGACCCAGATTGCAAGCTCTAGCAGGTTTTACCAGGAATTTATCTTTACTGATACCTATAGCTCTGAACTAAAGCATGTACTCTGCTTTTCTCTGATTTGGTTGGGTTGGTTGATGAGAAGGTTGCTGCTTACTCAACAGTGATTGCTTTCTTTTGTTGGCTCAGCTTTACCTAGTACATTAGTTTTCTATGGCTGTATAACAACATTACCACAAACTTGTTGGCTTCAAGCACCATACGTTTATTATCTCACTGGTTTTGAGGGTCTAAAGTCTGGGCACAACTTAAATTGGTTCTCTGCTTAGGGTCTTACAAGGCTGCTAGTGAGGGGTTGGCCAGTACGGGGGTCTCATCTCACAGCTCACTTGGGGAAGGACCTACTTTCAAGCTCAAGTGTTCTGGCAGAATTTAGATCCTTGTAGTGGGAGGGCTGAGGGCTTCAGTCAATGCCTTCTGAGACTGGATTCTCATTTGTGTTTTCATACTGCTATCAGTTGGAGGCTACCCCTAGTTTTTTACTGTATGGGCCTCCTGACATGGCCACCTGCTTCTTCAAAGACAGTAAGGGACATAATCTTCTTAAAGAACAGATGTCACAAACCCATGTAATGTAATCATGTAAGTGACATCCTGTCACTTTTGCCATAATCCATTGGTTAAAAATGGGTCACAGGTCTTGTTCACACTCAAGAAATGGAATGAATTCCAAGGAAGAGATCATGGGGATCATTTTAGAATCTGTCTGCAAAGAATTATCCTTTTATGTAATGCTTATAGCAACTGGCTCTATCTAGTTGAGCCACATGATGAAAAAAATCTGCTAAAGATGAGCCTCATCAAGAAGTGAGATGTTTCCTTCATTCATTTTGACAATTGAAATATTCAAAAATGTGTAGGCTATATATAAAGAGTAATTACACAATTATTACATAAGATAGTAATTACATAGGACTTATCTATTGATTTAGAAAATACCGAAGGAAAAAAGTCACTGTGAAGTCCATAGTTTTTTTAAAAGAGAGTTTATTAAATTATTTATAATAGATAAATATATATAATTTATATAATTGTATGATAAATATATAACATCAATTTTATAATTTATAACAGAACATACATATATTTGGAAAATAGTGGCATATTCATGTAAAAGGTAACACTGCTAATTTTACAAGCCATGGTTGGAATATTTATGGATTTATAGAGAACCTTTTTCATAATTCTGTTCTGTTCTCAGGGGATAGTTGTCTTCAACATGAAAACCATTTCCCTAGTGACAAATGGAGAAATTTCTTCCCAGACAGATAAATGCTAAAGAAAAAAAGGAATACTTCTGAGTTTCCACTATAATATTCATGATATCACACAAACAGTAGGGAAGATAGACATAATTTTCTTGAAAGATTGCAAATACTGAAATAGAATATTGATGCAATAAGTTGAGAAAAATGCATAATTGTTTTCCAATTGTAGTGTTTTTAAGTGTCACATGCATTGTGGGATATATGCAGGGGTTGAATGGCACAGAAGTATTCATCGAAATAATATTGTGTGGATCTTCTTAGCCGAAATTATCTTTGTGATTAGCTGGCACTTACACCTGATCATTACGTGCTGCTATTTAAGCACCTAAGGATGCAAAGGAATAAACAAAACAGCAGCAAATCAGAAACATTAAAGAAACCCACTTCAAATGGATTAACATAATTGCTTAAGCCAGGGACTGACAACAAAGTGACAAAACACACTTGAAACATAGATGTTTTTGTAGCCCACCTTCTGCTTGTATACACCTGTGCATTTTGTAAATGGCTCCATATGCTTAATCAAAAGAAATCTAATTGCCTTAATTTACTTCATCCAAAAGTAGAAGAGTAAATTATATGTTTAATTATAAACTTTCCACTTTGGGCAGCTACAATTAATGACTCAAGGAATTGTGCAATAAGCCAAGAGCAACCTTTTATTACTCCTGAGGTACCTGAACAACACCAGCATTTCAGAGCCAGTCAGCTTCTATTAGTACAAGAATCAAAAATGCCTACCTGAGGCATTAATCACGAAGCACCTCTGAGCAGAGAGACTTTTAATTATATGTGCTGCATACCATCCACATGGATTGCCTGCACCAGGGGATGGTAATAAATGTTCTCTCCTAAGTAATGATGACAACAGAGTTTTTTATTTTTAAAATTTTTTAGTGAATGCCATCCTAAATTTCTACAACCTTACTAAGATGTGGCCTCAGGTCTGGAACATGGGGAATTCCTTTCTCTAAATCATTTCTCAGGAAGTCAATGCCTTCAGAGACTGGAGTCTCATTTGTGTTTTTGAATAGCATTGACTTGTGCAATGAGCAGTGCCTCTACACCTAGAGATCCAACTGGTTTTCCTTACACATTCGGGATTCCATTTTGTTTTAAGTGTATTTATTTATTTTGGGAGAGAGAGAAAGTGTGTGAGTAGGGGAGGGGCAGAGAGAGAGGGAGAGGCAGAATCCCAACCAGGTTTTGTGCCATCAGTGCAGAGCTCGATGTGGGCTTGACTTCATGAACCCAGGGATTATGACCCGAGCTGAGATCAAGAGTCAGATACTTAGCTGACTGAGTCACCCAGGCACCCCTTATTTTTAAGAGAACCGTATCTACTTACCATATGGAGAGAGTGACTTTATAGCTTATTATCAAAATCTGGACCCTTTGTCTATCCAACACAACATACATAAACGGGGACTCTACTGGGAAAATCAGGAGTCACTCTCCCTCCATATGGAAAAAAAGCCAGTTTATTCCTTGCACACAATCCATCTATGGATTAGGCATCTTATAGCTTGGCTATTTTTGCATAAATAGCACCGTTTGTCATAGAAAGAGAACGGGCTTTGGCATAAAAGAAGATCTAGACTTGAATCTCCACTAAGTCACTTGCTAGCTAAGAGACTTGAGACTAGTTATTTAATTTCTCTAAATCTTAGTTTCTTTAACTTTAAAATGAGAGCCCTTAAAGTACTTATGTAATTATATACTCAGTTTAGTAATGATAAGTAAAGCTTTTGGTGTGGATAATGTACTTGGTACTCAGCAATTGAGATTTGTTGTAATGATGTATATATGTGTAAAAGCATGCTAAATATACTTTTGATAATTTTATTCACCTACTCAGAATCTAACTAGCTTAGGCTGCTGATGAAAACTTTAGCCTTGGCATGTAAAAAACAATATAATTTTAAAAGCAAGCTTATATTGTATGATGGGTCTATGGATTATTTTCTAGTTGCATCTCCCCACCCCCTTCTGTTCTCTGCTTTTCTCTGCCCTATTCTGTGCCTTGGGAAGCTGACATCTAGAAAGTACATACCTGGGCCCTCTTGCCTATGGCTTTCAGTTAGTTTGGCCAAGAAGAGACACTAGCAAATGACTGGATGCCCAGAAGAGAAAGATTTCAGGGTATTATCATTCTCTTTCCTTCTTGCTTTACCATGGTTCGCCTGTGGCCTTGTCAATTCTTCTTAAACAGCGGTTTTCAAAGTGAGGCTTGCATTAGAATCGTTTAGAGGATTTGTTAAAGTGTGCATTTCTGGGTTCTACCCCAAGACTTTCTGATTTAGTAGATGCATAATGGAATACAAGCATTTGCATTTGTAATAGTCTCAGGTAATGGTGGTGCTGATCCAGAAACATCTATTTGACAACCAGTGCTCTTAGATAGCGGGTCCCCGGGGCCAGCGTTCCTTTATAGCTACACCCCGTCTCTCATCTCTGATAACACCATTCACTCCTCTTCAGGCCTGGTATGGTAACAGCACCCCTTCTGTTGCTATACCCTGGGTGGTGCCTCACCATCCTCTATGAGTCCGTTAATGGGGACTTGCCCGCACTTCCAGATGTTCCCCCTCATTATATTATCTTTCATTAGTGCTACAAAGTATACCATTTTTTTTTCTTCCTGGACCTTAACCAATATAGTGGGTAAAGAAATCACTCAAGATAAACATTAAGGATTTCAAAAAATAACTGGAATTGTTGAATTTTAACTGTTTTTTCTCAATTATTTTAGAATGTTATATCACCTAAGTCTGTCATTTCCATCATAATTCAGATGACTTTCCAAATTCAAATCAGAGAGAATATTGGATTTCAACCCATTGCATCTATACAGCCTCATTGAAAATGTAACTGAAACAAAACAACAAATAATTATCACCCTAGAAGCCTTCCATTTCAAATCTGTTGCCATTTCCATGATAGTTAAAATTTGAACTGGAGTTATTGTGACTTCATGTAATGACTTTCTAAAATAGAAATGTCTTAGTCATTTAGTTTCTATAAATGTATCATTTTCTGAAGAATGTTTTAAACAGCTTTAGCTTTAGTAGTTTAGAAGTTACTCAGCATAGATAATTGTATTATTGTTAAAAACTACTGTAAATTTAGTATGTTTTCCGCCCATATTCCCTACACCTACTAATTATGATTAGAAATGTTTTGAAACTTCAAGATCAAGACTTAAAAGTCTCTAAAAGATAAGTTTTCAATCCCCTGCTCTTATCTTTTTGTTTCTGAGTAAAGGGTTCTTACCTGTGAGAATTATTTTTCCCATTCTATGAAGAATGTCTATTTGCTGTAAAAAAAAAAATGTCTTAACTGGTCTCTTGTGGACCGTTCCAGACAAAAAATGAGTCAAGTGAAAAGAGGGAAAAATTCTTTCAGCATAGTGAAGATATAAACAATTTCTCTCTACGATTTTTTTTTAAATGAGGCAAAAGGTACAATGAGGATAACAGAGGTCAGCTGTGGTGCCTAGGGGGCATCAGAGGTCAGAAAGCTCAGTAACATAGAGCCAACTGTCCCCATGACAGGATCCTAACATCTCCACACCTAAGATTCCTGTGTCCTCAATCTTACTTTGTGGAACTTTGAAGAATGAAATCTCAACCATCAAAACAAATTCTAAAAAAAACAATCTCACATTCTTTCCAAGTAAGGTCAAAAAGGTCTCTCCTTTTCCAAGTCCAAGTCCTGGATATAAACAATCTACTCTGCCTAGAATTTATCAGAACAAGAAATGGTTCCATTTTATGTTGTATTAGGAACTACACAAAGATTTTTTGAGGCAAAAGGGATGTGTGGTGATGTATAAACTTGGAATTTATTAGAGATCACACTAAACATCAGCAAAAAGGAGGGCTGAGTATACATATCTGAAATTCTAAAATAGATTGCGAGTTTGTTTCATTTAGTTTTTTTTAATTGAATTAATTTGTTTTTGATGGAATTGGCACTAACACCAATCTTTTATTTGCAGTCTCTTAGGAGTATAACAATAAAAGTGACATACAAAATTTGTTGCCTAAAATCCACAGTGAAGCATCAGATATCAACAGCTAAATAAGCATTTTGTAATTCTAGGGATTAGGAAAACAAAGCAAATATATAAGCAAATTCCATTTTTTTTGAGTTTATTTATATGAGAGAGAGAGAGAGCACATGCATACATGTGAGAGAGCAGGGAGGGGGCAGAGAGGGGGAGAGACAGAATCGCAAGCAGGCTCCACACTGTCATTGCAGAGCTGGATGTGGGACTTGATCTCATGAAAGGTAAGATCATGGCCTGAGTCAAGATCAAGAGTCAGACGCGTGACCAACTGAGCCACCCAGGTGCCCCATCACACTTCATTTCTTTATGACTGATTTCAAAATTAAATGCACTGTGGTCAGAAAATTTGGTATATTGAGACTTGCCTTAAGGTATGAGTCGATTTTGTTCATGTTCCATGATTGCTTGAAAAATAATGCTTTGTATATTTATTGGATGTGGAATTTGACATATGCCTATTAAGTCAGGCTTATTTATTATAATTTCATATCTTACTGGGTTTAATAACTTGGTCGTGCTAATTCTGTGAGTTTCTAAGAGATGTGTTAAAGTTACTATTTGTAGGTTTGTTCATCACTCCCAGTAGTTCTCTCAATGTTTGTTTTATATAGTTGAGTGTTTTATTTTGGGCCCAATCAGTTTTAAGATAGTTGTTTCTTCTAGAATCAATTTGTCTTTTATATCACAGACTCCTCTCTTTCTCTCATATATCACATGTTTTCTATCAGCAAATCCTGTCTGATCAAACTTTATAATATCTACTGAATTCCACCATTTCTGACCACTGCCACCATAGACCCCCTGGTTGCAGCCATTGCTATACCATATCTGTTCTAGATTACTGCTGTAGGCCCCTGCATCTACTGCTTCCACTCTTGCTCTCTGAGGGTCTGTTCGCAGCAAAGTTCCTCCACTTCTTGCAAGAGCACAGTACAGAACCCTCCACAGTCAAGGTACTGTCTGTTGTGAAAGTAACCCTACAGAGCAGCTCTACATTTGCATTCTTTGGGGTTCTATGAATGTCAGCAATCCTGGAATTGTTTTTATATCAGGTTCTCAGCTTGCAGTTTTTATACCATGTTGATATTATAAATTTGGACCCATATCTATAGATGGTGAGGGCTTGGGGTTTTCATTTATTGGAGAGGACTTTTTTTTCCCCATCCCAGGACCCCTAGTGAGATGGCAACCATTTTTGCTGCTTCCCAGGGATAAAGAATGGATTTATCTGTTTAAGATGAGGGAGTGGGAACTTGAGGGCAACACTTTATTAAGGGTGTTTTCTCTCCTGCTTCATGTAGGTCTTTGTCAAGTCGCCAGCCTATGAAGATGGCAGAGCTCTAGTCCTTCACTCTCAAAG
This sequence comes from Panthera uncia, assembly GCF_023721935.1. Classification (NCBI taxonomy): domain Eukaryota; kingdom Metazoa; phylum Chordata; class Mammalia; order Carnivora; family Felidae; genus Panthera; species Panthera uncia. Next base: position 89,748,149 of record NW_026057578.1, read on the forward strand.
TCTACATCCATAACTGAATCCTTGTGGACTGACACACCTTCAGTTTATCCTTAACTTTTAATTTCCTATCAGGAGCCTAGAGATCTACCTTTATTTGATTCCAGCAAGGCTATATATTTTGGTATGTGTGTGTGAGTGAGTGTGTATGTACTTTTAGGTGTTTTTAATCTGGAGTTTCTAGCCATAGTGTGTAGCCAGAGAATAGTCCTTTGATGACAACTGAAGGTACTCTACTGTAAGTTCCATATAATTTCTCATTCATGTTCTTAGATGTCTCTGATTAGATTAGGACGAATTTACAATTAATTCTCAATATTATTTAATCAATTAAAATCCTCAGCAAGCATTTATTGAATATTTTATAACTGGAGGTGTGTTAGACCATGAGGATTCTATAGTAAACCAGACATACACCTTCCCTGCCCCTATGGACTTAAAGTATAGTGGAAGAAACAGACATTAAACAACACATAAATAAAGAAGTAAAATTATAAATCATGATAGATGAATCGATGTCATGAAGAAAGTCATCTGGGGAAGAAATAAAGCAAAACTGGGATTGGGTTGGAAAAGACCTCTATGACCTCCAAGAAAAACCAGAAAACAGTTTCATAGAAATGCCTGTTACTGTTCTGAATCATTTATTAATGACCTTTAGGACTGGAGGGTGTGATGTTTGGAATCAATTAAGAAAGGCTTGGATTTTAATCTATATCTTTCTTTACTTAATAGACCTCAGTCATTACATGGATTGAAATATACCTTAGGTTAAATGTCACTTGGTGGATGTTAGAAGCTACACACAAGAAAAAACAAATCATAATAAATCTACAAATATGACGTGGCTAGCATATGTCTTCTATAGATAGTAGTTGACATATGATAAATGGTTTTTCACCTTTCTTGGTAACTGGTATTACCAGTTTCACTGAGGTGTAATTGGAAAAATTATAAGATATTTAAAGTGTGATGATTTGATATATGCATGTATTATGAAAGTAGTCCCCCTATGGAGTTAATTATCACATCCATTACCTCACATACGTACTTTTTTTGGTGAGAACATTTACATTCTCCTTTCTTAGCCAATTTCAGTTATATAATACGGTGTTATCAACTATAGTCACCATGTTATACATTAGATTCTCAGACCTTATAACTGAAAGTTTGTACCCTGTCAACAACTTCTCTTTATATCTCCCACCCACCAGCCCCTGGCAACCACTTTTCTACTCTTTGTCTTGGAAACTGTTATGATTTTAATCTCAGCTCATGTTTATGGACATGTAAGTTTGAGAAATGCTATATACTGTATCTCCTTTTATAAATATGCCAATGCAAATTAGCATAACAAAGATTCTAAAAAGTCTTGAAGACTTTAACTTTGTTTGAGGTAGCATTTTTTCAAACTTCTCTGGCTATAGAATGTTGTAGTGGAAGGCCTGAAGTCCCTGTTTTTTTGCTGGCTGGCAACGATGGCTTATTCTCAGCTCGAGAAAATGTCCTCAGGCTCTAGTCACATGGCCCTTTAAAAGCAGGGCAGCTCATTTATTCAAAACTAGTGAGGGTATCTCTCTTTAGTCAGATAAGATGGAGTCTTACATCATGTATCTTATTTGCGGGACTGAGTTTACCATAATGCTTGTCATATAATATGACCTAATATGGGAATATTATCCCATCATATCCACATGTCATACTTACGTTCAAAGGAAGGGCATACATAGTGGAAGTCTAACTTGCAGGTTATCCCAGAACTCTGTTTAGCACAGAGCCAACTCCCCTCCCTGATCTGGAGGCTGCGGGCCTGAGAAGAGGGTGGGCCTCAAGCAATATAAAATCTAGTAGTTTCAGGGTGCCTGGGTGGCTCAGTCAGTTAAGCATCCGACTTTGGCATAGGTCATGATCTCACAGTGTGTGGGTTCGAGCCCCACGCCGGACTGTGTGCTGACAGCTCAGAGCCTGGAGCCTACTTTGGATTCTGTGTCTCCCTCTCTCTCTGCCTCCGCTGGTGCTCTGTCTCTCTCTCTCTTTCAAAAATAAATAAAAACATTTAAAAATTTAAAAAAAAATCTAGTACTCTCCTTATAATGCCTACAAGAGGAATGAATTTGATAACTTATCACTAGAAAATGAAAATCTTTAAAGAACCATATCCCTGAACTGGTGTGCCTCTTTTTCTCCTGATAAACATGAAATGATAATTTCCCCCACTTTTTTGCAACAGAGATGAATTTGAAGCTAAAGTACATATTGTTCTTGGCTTCAACTTTTTTCCCCCTGTCTCTAGATGACACTTTTGAGGAAGAAATTTATAATAATTTTGAAGAAAAGTTTATGGGATTCTGAGTAAAAGAAATATGTTATGTTCTTCAGAACCTGCCTCTTCCTACCCACATTACAAAGTATTCTTCTTTTCTTCCCCAGCAGTAGGACTATGACAGAGAAGATAGAAAAAGATGAGAATAAAGGAAAGAAAAAAGAAAAGTCAAAGCAAATACATAGAAAATAAATAAAATGAGAAAATTGAAAATGAATTTAATACTGGATTGGGATAAGGAAATTTGTCTCCTTCATCATAACCCACCAGTAGGGAACAGAATGAAGTATCTTTAAGGGACAATGTGGATGCCATTTCCTCACCTTGTAGTTAGTTCATCAGGGGTATTGCCCAATGGGGTGAACTAATTCTTAGTGCTTTAGGAAGAATGCCTCCTAGACTATGATTACTATTTAAATTTGATTTTAGATACTCTACTTTAAAAAATAAAGAGAACTGAGGGACACCTAGGTGGCTCAGTTGGTTAAGCATTTGACTTGGGCTCAGATCATGGTCTCACAGCTTGTGAGTTTGAACCCTGTGTCTGGCTCTCCACTGTTGGCACAGAACCTACTTTGGATTCTCTGTCTCCCTCTTTCTCTCTCTGTCCCTCCCCTGCTTGAGTGCACTCATGCACTCTCTCTCTGAAAAAGAAATAAATAAACATTGAAGAAATTTAAAAAAAAGTAAAAAGCAAAGAGAATTGAGATACGGGGTTAGAATTTTGAGGGTTAGCTCCTGGAGTTCCATGTTTTTTCCCCATCTCTTCATTTCACGAATAATATCTATTGAGCTCTTTGTAGGCAACAGAGACTCAAATAAGAATGGCATGGCTTTGCTTGTGGGAGATAGAACCATAAATCAATAAATCATGTCATATCATATCATATCATATCATATCATATCATAATATATACTAAAATAAAATATAATGTATACATACTAAAAACTAACCTACGAATACAATATAATGTAATACACACTAAACTATTGGTGGCCATTGGCAGAAGTAATGTTTTGAAGGAACGAATACAACAACACAAAGGGGGTGATATTTTCCTGCATCTTAAAGAACGAAGTGTTTTAGGTAGAGAGTGGGGTGGCATGCGAGTGGGTGGGAAAGATAAACGTTGGTGAGTTTAGTATGCCATTACAATGTGATAAATCTCAAAGCTCAGGTGTAAGAGTCACCTTAATGAAGAGAAGTTTCATCAAGTAAATTAACAAAGACAAGGTTAATTTGTGCTATTAAGAGTTCTTGGTAGCAGCTATTTTTCATGTCTTAATCATAAAAGAGATAAGTTAGTACTAGTGAAAAAAATCACTTGGAAGGAAAGCAAAGTCCATCTGAGAGATTAGGTTCCATTCAGTTAGTCCCCTGACCGGCCCACAAAAGAGATGGGAATAGCTTCATAATGGCGATGTCTTTCTCTTTCTCTTACTCACTTAGGCATGTGCGTAGTATTTATAAATTTCATTGAGGAAACAGCTTGTTTGTGGCTTGCCTGGAGCAGAGCCAGAGGGGATGGGGATGCTTGCACCTGATGTCCCTTTTATGCTTATAGAAATGAGCCCTGGGAGGCTTCACTATCTTAACAATGCTCTCCTTTCCTAACAAAGACCCTTTTAAAATCTAGATTATATAATTTATCTCCTCAGTAAATGTATGTTTACTACACATTACTTATTTTAGAGCTAAGGGAGAACGATAATAGTCTGAAGGCAATATTTCATTTGATGCAATACCTTTTTGTCAAGTTTTTTATTGGTCTGATTTTTGGAGTTAGTTTATGATGCCAGTATATGGCAAGCTCTTGACCTCAAGGCTCCAGTCAGTAACTTGCAAGGACATAATATTATTCTTATTATCACTTTTTTTATTTCTTTTTTGACACAGAACTGATATTTAAGTTTACTGTAAGTAGTTATTGGTAAAAAGAATTTATTAAAAAATGCCTCTATTCCCAGTGGTATATAAAAATAAATACTAAATATATATACACAAAATAGTTCATATTCTGTATACTTGCTTGTTATTGCTCATGTTGCTTAATAAATAATTTTCCATGTATATAACTATATATCCAAAATGGTGGTTCTTTCAGAGGGGCATAGGCCACTTTTAAAATCGATGTTAGTCTGGGGCGCCTGGGTGGCTCAGTCGGTTGAGCGTCCGACTTCAGCTCAGGTCACGATCTCACGGTTCGTGAGTTCGAGCCCCGCGTCAGGCTCTGGGCTGATGGCTCGGAGCCTGGAGCCTGCTTCCGATTCTGTGTCTCCCTCTCTCTCTGCCCCTCCCCCACTCATGCTCTGTCTCTCTCTGTCTCAAAAATAAATAAACATTAAAAAAAAAGTTAAAAAAAAAATAAAATCGATGTTAGTCCAACATAGAAAAGTTTGCATGTAGTTTTAGAAAGCTTATGAATCCTTTCTGAAGCATAAGGGGCTACATGGATTTCAGAATAAGGACCCTTGACTCAATTCATTAGTTTTAGTTTATTTGTATATGTTAGTTATTTTCTGTGGTTTCAGAGCCCCCTTAGCCTCTATTTCTGGGAAGTTTTTCCATGCATGGCCTTTTCAGAAGGGGCAAGTCTAGTAAGTATGCTTCATCCTCTCTCGCCTTTTCCAACTGACTAGACTGGGGTGGGCACATGATACAAGAAGTCAATTCATTAGGTGGCTAGGAACCTCTTCAATTCTTTCCCTCTAGGAAGTTTCTAACTGAAGAAAGACATGAGATCTATTATTGGAAGTGCCTTGTGAATGACACACAGAATAAAAGTAAATCTACAACCAAACACCTAAAAGTGAAAACTGTTAATATCAGAGATAAAAAGAAAATATTAATTCTACCACCACTCAAAACAGATCACCCACAGAAGAATAATAGACATGAATGTGGGGAGACATTCACAGTAGCAGTAGATGCCAGAAGATATTGGAGGAATAGCCTTAAACTGGAAGCTTAGAATTTATTGCAGGAAAACTGATGATATCCAGACTTCATGTTATTACAGTTTTTTCATTCAAAAGCCAGCTCACCATGTGTCACACTGGAGTTGTCTCCCACCAGTCAATACATCCTGTCCATGCATTCAGAGCTCTCATTGGCTTTGTGAGGCTAGATATTTGGTCCTACGTGAAGGACCAAAGGGACAAAAAAAAATATGCAGAAAGAAAAAAGGTCATAGAAAACAAAGGCAAACTGGAAGAAAAGAAATCATCAAAGAAAAAAAATATTTGTTCAGGGATAAAGGATGGTTCTGGGATCTTAAACAAGAACAGAATGCTATGAAAGGAACTTCCCACAGAAAATTAAACACTCTTAGCTATTAAAAATTATGATGCTAGAAATGAAAAATTTAATAGAGGGTTTTAATATAAAATTGACAAATCCCCCAGTAAAGAGAATTAAAGAAAAGATTAAAAATATAACAAATGAGATAAAAGAATTAGAAGATCATTTCAGAATTTTACATAGAGAAACAAAAAAGAATTTGAGAAAGGGAAATGGGGAAAGGAATTCTCCAGGATGGAAGGACTTGAGTTTAGATGGTAAACAAGGAGCAACAGGATTTGCCCCATATTCACTGACGAATTATAGAGTTATGATTAGTAGGACAACATAATTATTATGACAAAAAAGGAATCTCAGAAAAGGATACAGAAATACATGGAAAGTTGATAATGGAAAAAAAGTAATTCTAGAAATCAGTGGGGAAAGTTTAAACACTTGGATAGATATTTCAGAGATAATTTGTTACTTACAGAGAGAAAATAAAATCAGATTTCTACTTCATGTCATAAATAAGGATAAATTTCAAGTGGTTTAAAATCTAAATACAAAGAAGGAAAACTTTCACACATGAGAATAAAAAAATTATAACCTTGCATTAGGAATTATTTTCTCAAAAAAGCAAACTAAAAAGTACATCTTATATAGGAAAAGATCAAGAGGTTTGAGTATAAGCAATTAAAATATTTTGTTTAAAAAAAGACATCACAAGTAATATCTAAAGACAAACCAGAGGGAAGATGATTACTACATATATCTCTGTCAAATGATAGTATCCAGAATTTGTGTTCTACTGTCCAATAGGGAAAAAAATGGAAATATGAACAAATGAATTATAGGGGCAAAACACAGACAAGGAAACCTGAACTTAGTAACTATTAAGAAGTTCTCAAATTTAGTGAAAGCCAGAGACATGCACCTTGAAATATGAGTAAAATATTATTGGTGGCTCAGTCAGTTTTGTGTCCAGCTCTTGGATTTGGCTCAGGTCATGATCTCATGAGTCATGGGATTGAGCCCCATGTTGGGGCTTGGAACGGACAGCACAGGGCCTGCTTGGGATTCTCTCTCTTCTCCTCTCTCTGCTCCTCTCCCACTCACTGGCGCTCTCTCTCTCTCTCTCTCTCTCTCCCTCCCTCTCTCAAAAATAAATAAACTTAAAAAAAGTGAAATATTATTTCACACTAAGCAATTAGAAACATTCTGAAAGGTCTAAGAATACAAAGTATTGGCAAGAGTATGGTTAAATGTTGGTATCTGCTACTCTTGAGTGTGAATATAAATAGAATGTTTTTTAAAACATTTCTATACTTGCCTGTTTTTGAAAGATAATTCATAATTGAAATTTTTGAAGTGATATTTTTCTCTATGTCTTGAAACAAGCTGAAAATTATAGGAATTATCTATCTTTGTAAAATTGGAAAGAACTCTTGCTTCCTGAGAGCATCTTTGTTTGGCTTTTTATTTAGGGCTAGGTTATTACTATTAACAGATTTCTAATTTTTTCTAGCACTTCAGTGTTAGTATTTTTTTTCCTAGAAAATCATCTATTCTGTTGATATTTTAGTATTTTTAAACTAGAGTTGATATTGTAAATTCTAATAATTTGAAAAATCTTGTGAATATCTGGGGTTACATTTTCTTCCTCATTCTTATTATGGATTCGTAGTATAGATTCTTTAGTTTTTACTAACCCTGATAGAAGTTTGTTTATTTGTTGGATTTCTCAAACATCCAGTCTTTTGATTAGTGAATTAATTCTATTCCTTTCTTTTTCTTTTAATAGTTTTTACAGCTGTGTGGAACAGTATTTCTAAAATGATGCTTGTTTTAATGTAACTGTAGAGGTCCACCCTCCACACAGGAGTCTCTGGAGAGTTTATTTTTCTTTATAACCACCAACTTCCTTCAGGTCAAGGGTTTTTTTCCCTACTTGGGGGGTCTCAAGTCTGAAAAGTGGGAGGGATTCCCTTGCAGGGAAGTTCTAATGGGGTTCAATTAATTTCAGGATGTGAGTGAACTTCTATTTTGCTAGAAGATTCATGCATATTCTGTAGGAAAACTGTAGATAGATGCCCCTCTCCAGCAAGAAAAAGGATTGCCCACATGGTGGCGATTCAGCCAAAAGGAACCTCTACTTAAAGGCAAGCAATGATGGGCTAATCTTGGCACTGGATTGAAGAAGCTCCTTGGCTAGTAACAGTATTATAATGCTTGGCTAACTCTACACCATGACTCCATTTATTTTTCTGATCCCTCCTGGAAATGCCCTGCCCCCCCTCCCCAACCCCTTCTGCTGTGTTCACCCAAAGTGCAGGCTCACTTCTTGTTCCTTCAACCTCTCTCCACTTGGTTTCCTTATTTTCCCTTAGGCTAGGTGACTGCATAGACTTCTAGTCTCCAGTCATATATTGTCACAGTAATAAACACCATACCTTGCCTCCTTCAATGCCTGTCACTTTTAATTTTAAAAAAACCTTTTCCTTTCTTAAAAAAACAAACACAAAAATGTCTTTTTGAAATAAAAAAATTCAGGATTTCAAAACGGTGTTCTTCTCTGTGGGCATTGTGAGCCTATTTTGGATGTCAAAAAAATCATTTAAATGAAAATAACCATATCAAATATTGAAGATTCCATTTTTCTCTTAGCTTTCCTGCTATTTACAAAATCAATTCTTGAGGGTTTCTTTCATTGACCAGGGGAAGGATTTTGTACAAGGAAACAAAGGAAAACTAAGGAAAAAAATTAATATTTTGAAACATTAGTTTGTTACACAGATATTTGTAGTGCTCTATTTTCTCTTGAAAATGGTTCCTTTTACTTTCCCATTTATTAACTCATGTAGCCTCAGGCATGAATGTTAATACAGAGGTGCTGAGCTCTGATTTTGGGGTCAGTTACACACAGCTTCCTCTCCAAGACTTTGAGAGTAAATTGGGCTTTGTCTCCAATACTCAGTTTGTTCATTTGCAAATTCAGGCTAATAATGCTATCTATTTCATAGGGTTTTATGAAAGTTAAATGATAAGCATGTGTAAAATATACACTGTATTGTATGTAAGAACTCTTTCATCTTTATCAATGTTACCTCTCGAGGCAATATAAGGTGATATAGAAATATCTCCTAATAGCCCAACTTAAAACTTCACCATTTCAATGTTCCTTTGCCACTCTGTATCACCTACATTTAATTTTTAAAAATCAAAATTGTTTACACCAATATCTACTCTCCAGGTTTTGAGGGTGTGAATTATATTTTATTCATCTGTGTAAATCTCCCACCCCACTTGTGAGAACAAGTATCTCACATTGGAGTTTATTTTAAAGCTTTTTACTTTTTACTAGTTTGTCAAGACAATAGATGATCATCACAAACGATTTTGAGGAAGTAGGAAAGTATAAAATAGAGACAATCAACCAGAGTTCTCATTTTAGTGTAATCATTTTAAGAAAAATATAAAAAAAATTCCTTCTACTGAAGAGAAGTGAGCCAATCCAAAGGGCACACCTTATACATATACTTTAAATATCACTTAAAAAAGTACTGGTTGGGGACACCTGGGTGGCTCAGTTGGTTGAGTGTGGAACTTCAGCTCAGGTCATGATCTCAGGGTTCATGAGTTTGAGCCCCACATTGGGTTCACTGCTGTCAATGCAGAGGCCTCTTCGGATCCTCTGTCTCCCTCTCTCTCTACCCTTCCCCTCCTTGTTCGTTCTCTCTCTCTCTCTCTCTCAAAAAAAATAAAAAAATAAAAAACATTAAGGAAAAAAAAAAGCACAGGTTGATGAATTTCCCTGGAGAACATCCTTGTGTCATAATCTCTCAGATGGAGAGATTGAACAATTAGGAAATCACTCTATTCCTTCTCTTAGCCTCTACCACCTTCTTTTCCTCAAAGGTCCTAAAATGAAATGATATAATTTTTTTTTTTTACAGTTCTAGAATTCAGAAGTCTAAAACCAAACATTTGTAGGACTGTATTCCTTCTAGAAGCATCAGGAGGAAAAACCGATTTCCTTACTTTTTCTAGTTTCTGGAGTTCATCTGGATTCTTTGGATTTTGACCTCTTTTTCTGTCTTCATAATTTTTTTTGTTTACATTTATTTATTTTTTGAGAGACATAGAGAGTCAGAGCACAAGTTGGGGAGGGGCAGAGAGAGAAGGAGATAGAGAATTCAAAGCAGGCTCCAGGCTCTGAGCTGTCAGCCCAGAGCCCGATGCGGGGTTTGAACCCACAGACCGTGAGATCATGACCTGAGCCGAAGTCGGACGCTAAACCGACTGAGCCACCCAGGCACCCCATTTTTTTATGTCTTCAAAAGTCATCATCCCAATCTCTGGTTCCATTGTCATATCTTCTTCTAACTTTTGGCTCCTACTGTTTCCCTCTTATAAGGACATTTGTGTTTATATTGGGCCCACCCAGATAATCCAGGATAATCTCCCCAGCTCAAAGCCCTTCATTTAATCATGTCTACAAAGTTTCTTTTGCATGTAAGGTAACATATTCATAGTTCTAAGGATTAGAACATGAATATCTTTAAGGGGGCGTTATTCTGTCTACCACAGTAACCATTAACCTGACTTTTATTGTTTTATTTTGTTTTTACTTCTCATAGATACTATTTTAACCATATTCTCTTCTCTTCTCTTCTCTTCTCTTCTCTTCTCTTCTCTTCTCTTCTCTTCTCTTCTCTTCTCTTCTCCCTTTTCTCATTTCATTTTCATCATGATAAATGTACTCTTTAATCCCCATCCCCTATTTCCCCTATCCTCCCACCCACCTCCCCTCTGGTAACCATCAGTTTGTTCTCTTTAGTTAAGAGTCTGTTTTTTGATTTGTCTCCCTCTCTCTTTTTTTTCCCTTTGCTCATTGTTTTGTTTCTTAAATTCCACATGTGACTGACTTATTTCACTCGCATTATACTCTCAAGCTCCATCCAGGAACCTGACTTTTAATGATATAGATTAGTTGGACAAGTTTTGAATGTTATGTAAATGCAGTCTTTATATAAGTGTACCTTTTGGTGTCCAACATCTTTCACTAAACATTCTATTTGCGAGGTTCATCCACATTGCTGCACATAGCAGTAATTTGATAATTTTCGTTGCTGCATGATATTGTATTGTTATGAGTAACAAAACACAATTTATTTATCCCTTCTATTGTTGATGAGCTTTTAAAATGCTATTGTTTTCAGTTATTCTGAATAACATTGTTATCAGTCATCTTATACATCTTTTCTAATACCTGTATGCATGTGTGCTTTATGGAGTGTATACCCAAGAGTAGAATTTTTGGGCCAGAGAGTATGCATAGTTCAACTTTAGTAGAGGCTTCCGACCAGGTTTTTAAAGTGTTGTTCTAATTTACGCTTCCACAGGAAGATAGAGTTTCAGTTGCCCCATCTCCTTAGCAATGTGTCAGTGTTTTACATTTTAGCTGTTCTGGAGGATATATAGTGGTATTCTATTGTGCCTTCGGTTTGCACGTCTACTACTGTCAGCACTTTTTGATTTATCTCTTGTCCATTGGATATCCTGTTTTTGTAAAGTGCATTCTCAAGGTTTTACTCACCTTTCTATTGTGCTGGCTGTCATTCTGTCATTGATTTCTCTGAATTCTTTATGTATTCTGGATTAACATTCTTTGTGAGTTTGTATGTATGGCAAATATCTTCTCCCATTCTATGGCTTGTTCTTTTCATCTCCTAGTGGTACCTGTTGATAAATAGAAGTTCTTAACTTTAACAGAGTTCAATTCATCATTTTCTTTCCTTTATGGAAAGTGTCTTTTGTGTTCTTTGTAAGATATTTTTGTCTACATTAGGATAAAAAAGGCATTTTCTATGTTGTCTGCTGGAAACTTTATTGTTTTCCTTTTAAGTTTAGATCTTAAATCTATATGGAAATGAATTTTGTGTATAGTATGATGTAAAGGTCACGTTTCCATTTCTTTCCATAAGAAAGATTCTCTATTCTAGTATATTGAATTTATCTTTAATTATCTTCCATATTCTATTAATTATTGTGGCTTTATGTCTTTTTATCTGGTTTTTAAATTTTTCTTCTTTAGGATGATAGCAGCTAATTTTTTCTATTTCCATGTGTGAAGTATGACCTTCTTTGGGGCACCTGGGTGGCTCAGTTGGTTAAGCATCCAACTTTGGCTCAGGTCATGATCTCACAGTCTGTGAGACTGAGCCCCACGTCAGGCTCTGTGCTAATGGCTCAGAGCCTGGAGCCTGCTTTGGATTCTGTGTCCCCCTTTCTCTCTGCCCCTCCCCCACTCATGCTCTGTCTCTCTGTCTCTCTCACTCTCCCCAAAATAAATATTAAAAAATTTTAAATATGACCTTCTTTGATGCTGCTTTATCTAGCCACCATTCCAAGTTCCTACTCTCTTTCGTAGCCAAATTCTTTGGCAGAGTTTCTGAACATTCTCTCTGTTTCCTTATATCCAGTTCATTCTAGTATGACTTCTTCTCTCTTCATTACAATGACTGTACTCTAGATGGTAGTGGTCACCCTGTTGAGAAACCCAATGGACACAGATACTCCAGTATAGACTAGGTCTTCTTCAGAACTTCTTCATGAATGGTACATGTCAAAATAATGCCCCTTATTTGAGCTCTCAAAGCACGTGAAAACTGTTGGCCGTTTTCTACTTCTTGAAATGCTCTTTTAGATTCTAGAAGAACCTCTCACACAGGTGTTACTTCTACCTCATATACTATTCCTCAGAAGTCTTTTTTGCTTTCATTTCCTCTCTGTTGTACTTGTAAATGTTGACATTTTTCAGGAGCTGACTTTCATGTGTTCTTTAGTTAGTTTTTAACTATTAATGATAATATAGGCTGTTGCTTTGAGGTCAGTTCTTTTGTTGTGTTAGGAGGTCCTACACTGGAGTGGTATTGAATTATATCAATTTATGGTAAATAGTACTGGACTTGAACATTAGAGCCAAAGTAAGATGCTACTCTATATCCACCAGAATAGCTAAAATGAAAAGCACTAATAAATACCAAGTGTTGGCCAGGATGTGGAACAGCTAGAACTCTATTACTCTTCTGGTGGAAGTGTAAATTTGTATATCACGTTCAAATTTTTGAAAGTAATACTTTTAGTCTCTCTTTTCTTGTGAAACTCTAATGACACATATGTTAGACATTTTCTATACTTTGTATACCTCTCATTTGAAAAAATACTGCTCATAAATTTTTTAGCTTACATTCTTCAGCCTATACAATTTTGTTCTGACCCCGATTCCAGTTTCTTAATCCTCTTTTCTTCTTTCTTACCTGAGGTTAAATATAATTATTGAGTTCTTAACTTGAGGGTTATTTTTTTGTGTGTTTAATTTTTCTTCTAACTTTTTTTATAGATTCCCATTTCTGTGAGAGAAACATCCTATTTCTCTTTCTGTGGTTTTAAACATAGATAATAAAATATAGTTATTACATTTTAAACATGATAATCATAAATCTTAAAGTATATATCAGATATGATAATTCTGACATCTGCATATCTTATTCAAGTGTTTCTATTATATTTTTGCCCTTTTATCTTGGTTTTCTAGTGTTTGAGTGTGTGTGTGTGTGTGTGTGTGTGTGTGTGCGTGTGTGTTTAATTGAATGCTGGACTTAATTATGAAAAAAAAATATTGAGCCTTTAGAAGCTATCTCCTCTACAGATGGCTTATTTTTGCTTTTGTCAGGAAAACAGTTTAGTCAGGACAGATCACTTACATCCAATCTTGGACTGAACTGCTTTTGAACTGGGTTTATACAGTCATAATTTCAACTGAGATTTTGGGGTCTTGATAAGGTTTCATCCTCACTGGCAGAACCTGATCTTCAATTTTTGTCTCAACAGGACTGAGTCTTCCCAAAGCTCTTTGATTTGTATCCTGTTAACTGCCACTTTTTGTTGACTTCTTTTTTGTGACTTACATAGTGTGTAAGTGAGCAAATACTTCAATCTGTAGAGTTGTACAACATATTATATTACAGCTTTTTACTTTGTTCTTTCTGGAATCTTGGTTCTTTAAGTACTGGCTGGCTATTATGGTGGCTCCAAACTTTTTTTTTCTTTTTTCTTTTTTCCTTTTCCAACTCTGTACAACTGCTAAGAGTTCTGGCTGGCTGCTCTGACTCTTAACCTTCTTGCTCAGCTTTTTTGGACCTTTGGTTTCTTTATTCTTAAGAATAATAAATATTTTGAGGAAAAAGGAAGCACACAAGGTTAGGTTCACATTAATGTGGTACTGTTCTTTCCCCAAATTTTAGATCCTCAAATCATGGCTTCCTTGCTAGCTTTCCAAAGCCTGAATTCACATAGCTTAATTTTTTTTCAATCAGATTTTTTTTTCTGGTGGTAAGATCTGTTATGAGCTAGTTTGACATAACCAGATTTGGAAGTCCTCAGTGTATTTGTATGTATTCTTTCTGAAAGTGATTGAGATGTATATTGAATATAAATTTTGATATTCTATTTTTAATATTTCACAAATATTTATCACCTTGCTATAAATTTCATAAACATAATTTTGAATATCTGAATCATATTCTAGTATATGGATAACCCATGAATTAACTATTTCCTCAATATTGAACTTTTTGCTTGGATTCCAAAGTTTAACTATTACAGATAATTATAGGAATAACATTCTCCAATTGTAAGAAATATTAGTGAAATGTTAATTTTGAAGTGTAGTGATGATGATCAATAAAACTTGAGTATCTACTATAAGCATAGGACGCTGTGTTAGTTGTTGCACAAGATACAAAATACGTAGAGATCCCTGTCCCCAGACAACATATTTCGAGACATAAAGCATAGATTAGAAAGACAGTGTAGGCTAGCTTTTCATCAGAACTTCACAAATGGTACATATTAAAAGGATGGGAATAGTCAAAAGGGAAAGAGATCATTTAGTCATTGGAAAGGAAGGAAAAACTTTATGAAGGCAATGTGGTCTAAGATGGACTGGATTTTACTGAATGGAGTGAGGAAGGAAGACGTATTTAATTATTTTCTACTTCCTTTTCTTAGATTTACTTAAGGTTGTTTTGGAGGTATTATTCCTAAGACATGTATGGTTGCATTTATTTCTGTCTGAAAAAAAATTACCATTGATGGATATTTCATGGTCTATAAATCTGTTTCAGTTGAATAAATACATTTAACCTAAGATACTGGGTCACAGGAAGTTTGCTGACAAACTGCATAGCTGACAACCCTCTGTATGCAAATATTAGGACAGTGTTTTGCGTTGCCAATTTGAAGTAAGAAAATGTTTATGATCCTTATTATCTCCCTTGCCCAGAGAAAAAGGCAGGATACACACATGAGCAAATGACTAGCAGTGGTTCAGAGAAGAGATAGGGCACCGATGCAGAAAATCCTGAAATCATCGGTAAATAAGAATGTATCAAACACTTATATATGCATTATTTTATTTAATTATCACATTACACTGAAGGAATAAGCATTATTATTCGACTTAAAAAAAAACCTTAAGTTTATTTATTTATTTTGAGAGAGAGACAGAGAGAGTGAGCAGGGGAGGAGAAGAAAAAGAGGGAGAGAGAGAATTCCAAGCAGGCTCCACACTGTCAGCACAGAGCCCCATGCAGGGCTTGAACTCATGAACTGTGAGATCATGACCTGAGCCGAAACCAAGAGTTGGACACTTAACCAACTGAGCCACCCAGGTGCCTCTATTATTTTACTTTTAAGGTTAGAAGCTTGTTCGAAGTCAAAATTTTAGAAAATGATGAATCTTCATTTGGAGTCTGTCTGAAATCAAGACATCTTTCTACTCGTGTATTAGTGAGTTAGTTCTATTAACAAAACCGTATCTAAAATAAAACCTCATATTATTTCAGGATAAATCGGTAAATCCAGAAACATGGCACCACATATAATATTTATACTACTAAAAGATAATTCATATAGTCATTTAATCATGCATATTTATCCACTCTGTTAAAACTCAGGGCCTTTGAGTTAAACTGATTTTCTAAATCCTTCCTATGAAAGGCTTTGTGAGCCTTACAAAGGGTCCTGGCAGGACCTCATCCAGAGTCCTTCCCTTTACTCAGTTGCCGCAATAGTGACCACAGTTTACGGCCTCCCAGTAAGGCACAATAAACGTACAATAAATATTTTATCTTTGCTAATATCCATTGTGGGTAAGATTGCAGATCCACACACTTTGCTGGAAGCAATGTGAATTGGTTTAGTACTTATAGAAAACAGACATAAATATTCTGTCAAGAAACATAAAAGTGTTTATTCTTATTGACCCAGTAATTATACTCCTGAGAATGTATCCTAAGTAAATAATGTAACAGATGGCAACACTATAGACAATGTTAGGCCTTTTCAGATTGCAAAGAAGAAACATATTCAGGTTTTATAAGGAGGTGAGGGCTGTTATAAAGACATGGACACACAGAGGCCCAGAAGACCTTCTCAGCAGCTGGGAAGCATAGTTTTACCACCATTCTCAACAGAACCTGTAGTGGTACAGCAGCAGCCTTGCTGGCCTGACTTTCAGATGGTCACACCACTGCTCCCCCTTTGACAGCCTCAGTTTCTGTCTCTAGCATTACCTCTGCACTCTGTCTCGCATTTCTGCTGTTAAAGTGTGCCCAGCTCTCTGTTTTAACTAATTACCCTCTTACAACAGCAACCCTCTTTTGACAGCTTACTATGTGCCAGTCATGGTTCCAATAATGTAGCACATTATAACTCATTTAATTTTCATTATGCTCTTCTAAGGAAGGCATTTTTATCATTATCATTTTATAATTGGGGAAGGTGAGGCATTGAGAAGTTAATTGATGTGAACGAATCTCCCAGATAGAAAATAAGGGCACTGGGTTTCAAAACTAGATCATTATTCAATAGAGGATGTGGTTGAGAGCAGTACAGATATATCTGAGAATATCAGCACTAGCTTGGAATATAAATCCATTGGGATACATGGGATCACTCAAGAAGAGAATGTAAAGAGAAAAGAGAGGCAAGAAGTGAGTCTTGAAAAACGCCAACATTTGCAGATACAAAAGAGGAGACGCAAGAGCAAAAGAGACTAAAAAGGAGCAGCAAGTGAAGTAGAAGAAACACTTGGGTGAGTGCTCTTCTAGAAGGTAAGAGAAAAGAGCATTTCGAGAAGGAGAAAATGGTCATTGCTTTGAGTGCTTAGTATAGATCACATTAGATAAAGATAAATGTATCCATTGGAGTTTTCAACAGAGTGATCACAGGTGCCTCGAATTATGTGTAGAATGAAGGACAAGTCATGTTTGAGTGGAGATAAGGAGATGGAAGTGGTGTGTTTTGACTATGAAAGAGATTGGACGCTTGGGATGGTAATTGGAGGAGGAAGCGATACCAAGGGAGAATGTGTTTTTGAAGATACTGAAGTACGTTTACATGTTCTTGGGAAGATACGGTAGAAAGAGAGGAGTGAAGTGGACACATGGGAGAGAAGGGATGACTGAGACTTTACATTTTTGGAAGGCAAGAGGAAAAGGGAAGCAGAGCCCAGGTAGAAATTCTTTCTGTGTTAGGAGGAGATGTTTTCTCCACTGCCCTAGAGATAAAGGAGAAGATGGATGTAGAGGCGGGCATGGGAAGGTGAGGACTGTGGTCTTTTTATGTAATCAGTGACACATGAAGTGAAGTCATCCATTAAGGATGGCAACAGACACTTTAAGAGGCTGAGGCCAAAGAATTATAGCAATGAGGGTAATTACCGAGGAAGGGCTAGTAATAGGAATTTGTGTTCAGTCGGTATGATGTTTGAAACTAGTGTTTCAGCTGTGATGCATTTTCTCCTTCTGACAAGATCAGGGCTATGTTCTGATAATTGGTCTTTGAAAATTTTGTTAGTTAATGATGTAGCATAAAGAGGGGGGTAGTGTAGGCTTCAGGAACAGGATGTTCTTGTCTGGAAGTTGGTCTGAAGTGTGTATGCGTCTCCCACTCTGTTGTAGAAATGATTGACCACTACTATGAGGCTGAGCTCACTGGCAGGTGGGGTTGTGGGAATCCAAGGAGGGGGAAATGTAGCCAGACTCTGGCTACAGTTTGAGAGCCTCTCAACACTCACTTGAAGCCTGAAAGTCATATGGAAGTATGATACACCCTTTGTCCTCCAAATTTTTCCTTTTTTTTCTTTGAAATACATCTATGTGTGTAACCAAGTTTTAAATTCTGGAGCTACAATTCTAGTCTAGACATCAATTTACTCCTGGAGAACTCTGAGTGCCGAATCAGCCTCTTCACTCCTTCTTCCACTGCATCCTGTACAACATTTTCAGAATAATATCTCCAAGACCTCATATTTATCACGTTCCCCAACATTTATAACAATTTCCAATTCATGTCAGAATAAAACTGAATTTCTCTGGCCTGAATTCAAGGCTATCCATAATCTGGATCCAGGCTGCCAATCCAGTCTCATTTCCTAGTTTGGTGTATGACTTTCTCATAGTGAAGAAAGGCTTGAGAGGTAGCCTGCTCCAAGTATGGATCCTGCATCGTACTTCCTGTGGCCGTGAGAAAGTTACCTAACTTTTAGAGATTGCAGTTCCTCACTTCTAAGGTGGTTTTACTGATCATCTGAGAAAGTTTTAAATATTAAATGAGATGATGTATTTAGTGCACTCCACAGAGTTCCAGGTACATGTTTAGCCCTAAAATAAAAGGGTCTATTTATGGTTCAAATTACTACTTTTAATAACTGGGATAAGACATTTAATTCATTTACTGTTCATTAATGAGTTTATTTATCTTTATTATCTTTCTATAACTATAGGTAAATGGTGAATATTTAGTTTAGGGTTAACATTTAAAATTTTCAGAGTCGGCTTTTATTTCAACATATTTTTCAGAAAGATCTGAGAAATTGATTAGAATGATATTCTTGCAGTTTCAATTCCATTATTAGCACTCCAATTGAAATTCATTTTCTTAAAACCTTTTAAAATGAATTTAGATATTGAAAAAAGTCTGTATCACCTCCCTCCGTTCACTCATTTTCCTGTTTATTAATTCTTTCAACAAGAATTTACTGGAAGTGTTATTTGTGAAGCACTGGGACGGGTACAGGGAACATGAAGAGTAAGATGAGAATCTGTGGCTGAGATTACATTTCCTAGTCTTCTTTTCAGCTAAGAGGTTATTTGACTATGTTCTGTTCAATGTGAAGTATATTAAAGTGATGAGTGACACATTCCAGAAAGTTCTTCATAAGAAAGCTTGAGGATACTCTCTGCCCTTTTCTCCTTCTCTTATTTCTTTCTCCAAACAGCAGTTTGGAGTTTAGATTGTAGAGTGATGTCTACCGTCTTGGGCCATGAGGATGAAGGCCGTACTCCAGGCAGGTAGAGACTAAATGCTGGAAGCAGATTGGGTTTAGAGACATGCTAAAGGCACCATATCTGCCCTGGACTGCCTATACCTGGACTTTGTCATGACAGAAGAATGACCCAATTTTGTTGAAGCCAACATTTTGGGATCTCTGATAGTTGAAGCTGAGCCTAATCCTAATTGATACCCACTCCCAGCCTTTCTTCCAAAAGCTTACAACCTTCTCATGAGACAGACATGTTTATATGGAAACTAATTACCTACACGAAGAAGGCTTAGGAAGCTGAATTAATATTACTTTGTGTGCAAACGGATTGTAACATTTTGTATTTTCAGTCAGTAATTTGAACACCATTTTCAGTTTAGCTCTTTTCATAGAATGTCAATAGAAATAATTGACAAAAAGATTTTTAAATTGAGTTGTTTACTTAAAAGAATAATATTGGATTGGGGTGCCTGGGTAGCTCAATGAGTTAAGCGTTTGACTGCAACTCAGGTAATGATCTCAGCAGTTCTTGGGTTCAAGTCCCACGTCAGGCTCTGTGCTGACAGCTCAGAACCTGGAGCCTGTTTTGGATTCTCTGTCCCTCCCACTCACACTCTCTCTCTCTCTCAAAATAAATAAACAATACAAAAAATTTAAAAAATCATATTGAAAATTAAAAAATAAATGTATCCATAATCATATATAAATGCAGGTCCTGACACATGAACTGCATTTCATAGCCACAGACTTCATAAAAATCTTTCACCAATTCAGATCCTTAAATGGTCAGTCTACATAAAGGTTGTAAGTGTGGCTTTCATGGTACTTTTCCATCCATGTCTGAAAAATATTTTTTTACTCCATTTAATTTAAATGCCAAATACTTAATTAGCATTTGTATAAATATTTTCATTCTTATAACACTTAGCTCTTTCATGTTCATTTAATTCTGTTCAAAGGTTAATTCCTTTTTTGCTATTTGCTCAATGGTGACAGGTAATAAATGGTGAATTATATCCATAATTATTGTTATCAGGAGGAATGATTACATTTATCGAAAGCACACATAGCAATAATTTTTACCTTATTCTAAGGATTCACTCGAAAAATTCATAATAAATCTCGTGATAACTTTTCAGGTAACATTTGCTGTATGTCGCTATCATGCAGTAAATATGAGTAATTTACAAAACCATCTTAAAGCGGCTTCAAAATGAGGACAAAAAAGGAAGTCGCATCGTTCAAAGTAATCCTCTTCATCAGCTTATTTTTAAAAATTTCAGGAACTTCAAAAAACTATCAACTAGAGATTTATCATAAACTCTCACTATTAAGTTCTATCAATAAAAGCAGATATCCAATTTAAAAAAGACTGTAAAAATAAGGTTATCCATTATATAACACATATTTGAAAGTAAATTTTAACCGGGAAACAGAGCCAAATTCCAGCACTATGCACTGCACCCATTTCCCTATCCTATTTTGGTGGCCTGTGCTTAGGCACTTCAAAGTATCTATCACCTGATATTCATGCTAATACAATTTGGCATGGGGATGCCTTTTGTGTCTGGGTGATGCCTTTGCTCAAAAAGTTCGATGTGGTAGAGTGTGGTATCCTATTCTCACACTTGCAATGGGTTTAGCCTTGTGACTGCTTAAGCCAATGGAATGTCCGCACACACTGATACAAACAGAGTCTTGACTAGTGCTTGTACTTCCTACTCTGCTCTCTTGAAGTGATTCCATCATCATGTGAAGCAGGTTAGGATGAGAGAGAGATCTAGCCGTCACAACCATTTCGTCCATCCCTGCTGGACATTGGCAAGGTGTCAAATTGGACCATCTAGTCATAACTGAGTATGAAGCCAAATGAGTTGGCCCAAGCAAAAGTAGTAGAAGAATTGCCCATTCGATTTACAGAATTGTGGGAAATAATAAATTGTTGTTGTTTTAATCAAAATTTGGGGGTGATCTGTTATGCAGCAGTTGATTACTAATATAGAAGCTGGCCTTTAGTAAGCTGATCCGCTCATCTGTTAGGCCAATTACTCCTAGGTAATGCAGTGGTTAGTATGACCAGTGAATTCTATGGGAGTAAGCCCCTTGCAGCACATCTTTCACATAAAATGAGTTCCTTGGTTGAAGGCAGTGTTGATAGAAATGTCTGGGGTGAAGCTGACTTTCTTTTTTGGCCATGGGTGGTGGTTTGGGCAGAAATATTGCCAGCAGGAAAGGCAAATCCATTCCCTGCAAGGATAGATCACTATTCTCTCCATGATGGAAGGCATCTAATATAAATGACATCAGACTCAATCCTCCAGGATAAATGATTTTTTGTGTCCATAAAATTGAATCACCATTCTTATTAAGTAAGCTAAGTAAAAAATAAGTTAATTAAATGAGATTTTAAATTAACATTGAAAAGGGACGTGTATACGTTCTGTTGTAATTAAGATGGACTGAGGAAAGAGTTGACTTTGTGCCATATCTTGCACATAACAGAAACACTTTTCTCTGTGTCCAGAGTTGCAACAGTTTCTCCACCATTCCAAAAACAGTACCAAGGTTTGCTGGAATATTAACACACGGGTCATGTAATTGTAGGTCTAAATGTCAGCTTATGTTTGGTGAGGAGACTGTGCTTATCATGAAGGATATTTCCTAGTGGGCTCATAAAAAAGATGTTGTTGGTTAGGCAGAGGTAAAGCCCCAGTTGTTGCTGGGTTGCCACAAAACTGAAAAAAATTCTGCCCCACCAAGGAAATTCCGGGATATATCCCTGTATCTGGGTTAAGTTGCCAGCCAGTCATGAATAACTGCATTCTAATCTGGCAAAATAAACCACAGAAAACGTGAAAACCCCCCTTTCCCATTGTGGTGGCCAGAATCCATTTCTGTCATGTCATTCATCAGAATGTTCTCTGTCATGTCAGCCAATAGAGGAAAAGCACCAGATACGTGAAATGTTTCAATAGTTGAAACAGGTGGCTGATTCATGAATTGACATAGGCTAGTTATAAGAAACAGTACAGTGTTCTAGAGAATTTCTTTTTCAAATTCTCACAGGTTCAAGAAGTTAATGTATCTGATGTAAAAATATGAGTGAAACAAAGACCTAAAGTCTCTCTTTTTCTCTCTTCTCATTACCTATGTATCTATCAAAAATTAAGAGATCAAAGAAAATGTTGGGAAGCACTGAATTTCCATCAACTCAAAGTCATGTGCCCTTTGGGGTTGAGTAGCCCAAGAATTTCCAGTTTTTTACTGATTGCTAGTCTACCTATCTTTTATCAATAACTTTGATACAACTTCCAAAAGTCATTTTTTAATATACTGCCTGCTAGTTAGAATCATTGTGGGAAATCTTATAGTCTTGAGGCAAATCATAAGAAGGAAACTCAGAAATGTCTCTGTAATCTTTTTACATATTACCAGAGACAGTGGAGCAATGTGGCAGAATCCAATTTATGCTATCCTTAGCCAAGCTATGATCTTTGTGTGAAGGTCACAGAAATATATTCTAAAGTAGACAAAAACTTAAGGAATAATAACATTCACAAGCCCTTCCTGAATATTTTACTAGAAGAATAAGAACTTAATAAAGCTAAAAAACTCAGATATGGGTAAACATATAATAAAGCAGGAACTGACAAATTATAGCCAGTAGGTAAAATTCAGCTATTGTTGGCTTTTGTAAGTAAAGTATTATTGGAATGCAGCCACACCCATTGTTTATGTGCTATGTGTGACTCTTTCACACTAAAAATGTCAGAGTTGAGTATTTGTGATAAAGGATGTATGGTGCATAGAGCCTAACCTACTTACTATCTGGTCCTTTACAGAAATGTTTGCCAATCCCTGATCTAGTCCAATAACTGTCATGTGGACTCTGAATCAACTCTGGTTGATCCAGGCCTCTTTCAGATGGGCCGTCCACAGATTGTCTTTCCTCACCCTTGGTCCGTTTTTCTTGTCGCTCTTCCTCTTGTCTTTGGTTGCCACAACCCTCTTTATTAGAGAATTCCTATTCACCAAACTCTTTTATCTAAAGACTCTTGCTTTTATTTAACAATTTTTCATGTCATTTATTTGATTTTTAAAAATCTCTTCTTTAGAAAACCTAGTTGTCTTTAAGATGAATGAGAAGACAACCATCTAACAAGATCCTCTGTTTCTGTTCTTTTTGGGTAGGTAAATTATTTTTGTAACTTTTTACTGTCTGGAAGATTTTCTTTTAATTAAATATTACTTGACCAATTTAATTCACAGATGCACAAAGAGAAGAGTATTGCACATTTCCTTCCTCCCTTCCTTCCTTCCTTCCTTCCTTCCTTCCTTCCTCTCTGACTACCTATTTATTCTTTCAGAAACTGTTATGCTGGGCTCTAGTTTTATGTATCCAGCTTTTAGTTTTTCAGGGTTTAAAGACTGTGTTGGATTTAAGGCTTTAAAGGGGAGCTACTTTCAACTTGTTTATTAGAACTTCTGTTACCAAATATCAAAAGCAATTAATATTTACTATATGCCAGACATATAAAACTAAGGGTTTCATGCACATTAGCTTAATTGTTACCTATCATATCTCTACAGGATAGGTATTATCAAGTTTACTTTATACTTTAAGGTTAAGTGACTTGTTGATAGCCACCAAGCTTGTGGAGCAAGGCTTAAACTTGGACCTTCTTTTCTTCTGTTGTATTTGCCAGGAAGGTAACATTTGCCATGTTATCTCATTCAAATACCTTAACTTGCCTAGAGGAAAAATAAGACTCAGAGACTAAAGTGACTTTTTCAGAGGGAATCCATAAAGGGCTAGTGAGGACTGGTACCCAGATCTCATGATGACTAACTTTGTAACTGTCTTTCAAAGATTGAAGGTCTACTGTCCTCCAATTTTGTCCTTAGAAAAGCCATTAATTTTTATAGCTATGGCTTCCATGTATCTGTGTGACCTTGCCCATGACATGCCTGTGGGAAGCAGTCAGAATGCTTCCTTGTGAGTGGGTATGTCTTGTATCTAGTCATTAAATGGGAAGTATTTCATTTGGTAGAGTACCAGTGACTATCTCCCATTCAGAAGGTAAATACGTGTATTTTTCATGGTTCAGATGCTTTTGTAAACCCATATTCTTTTCATGACTTCTTGTGGAAGAAACATTAATTTAACTAAGAGTGTGTGTGTTTCCATGCTGTTACTGCTTAATTAGGTTGATTAGAGTCCTGGTTGGACTATTTACTATGTCAAGGTTTTCCATACTCAAGACAAAATATGTGTGGGCAGGTAATTCATTTAAATGGCCATAATAGGAATTTGGAATGCCTAGGATAATAGGTCCTTTTTAATATACTGCTAATAAATCATTGTAATTACAACTCAGCAGAAGATCTTGATAACACTACATGGAGTGATTTTTTGTTGTTACCATTATTCATAACCTCTCATTTATTTTTGGATTTTGTAAGTTTGTATTGTTATTTTTCATATCCTAACTTGATAAATTAATGAAACATAAGTTTCATGTAGGAGAGATATTTAACAGGATTTCTGTTATAATCTAGGGGCTAACGAATGACAAGCCATACAAGCCATAGGTCAACAGGTCCACAAGTATAATCTGTCCCATTGCTTGTTTCTGTGAATAAAGTTTTATTGGAAGTCTGCCACACTTACTCATCTATGTGTTGTCTGTGGTTGCTTTTCTTTTATAAGAGTTGAGTAGTTGTGGCAAAGACCAAGGGCTCACAATCTCTAAAATATTTACTATCTGGCACTTCACAGAAAAAGTAAAGTGATCTATTTTATTTAATAGACTATCATAGGAAGGTGTTAAATGAAACATATTTCCAATTGGTCAGGCAAAATTAAAGTTTATTTGGGACTCCACATCATCATCCATGAAGTGCTCCCTGGCCTAATTTTGTTGGAAGTATAATTAAATCTTTCTCTTCATGAAGAGCAATCATCAGACTATGACCCAGAATGTCCTTGTACAAAATTGCATTTTATGTTATGCTGCTGATTCTTTCTTCTTTTAAACATTGAGCCTATTAGGTTAAAGTGAACTATTGAAGAGGAAATTCATTAATATACTAGTGCTATATATGTCTCCTATGTGGGGTGACTATATAATTTATAATTCCAACTAGGTCTGTTTTGAAGGGGACCACTGGGATGACTGGTGTAAGCTGAGATAATTTGCTGACCCCTGGAGTAGGCAGTTGGCAGAAATCCAGTTAAATATCTCTCCCCTACATAATTGTTGTTTCAGAAATTGATATAAGGGGTATTTTGTCACCAGAGTAAGATACCATATTACTTCTCTCTTAGAATTATCCAGTTCTTTAGCCACGTGTGATTAATACATTAGAATAGCAGTCTTCAGGATTATTATAACAAAGCTTTGTCTTGAAGCCGTATGTAGAAGCCCATTACTTGAAGCTCGGGACATGGAAATGATCTGTTTGTAGAAGGAACAAGGGGCAGGAGCTCCAAATGCCCAGCATCTTCTTCTCTTCTAGTGGTCTCTAATCTACTTCTGTGAAGTCTCCAGGATTCGAAAGAGTACAATTCAAAAACTTCTGAATGATAAGAAAATAGTTCAAAACAAGTTTGTGTCTCTCAAACACCATTCATAGCATTTAGAACATCCACGGCTCTCACTAAAAGGAGATGCCAAGACATGGGTGTCATGAGCTGCATTACAGAAAAGCTCTAGAGAAATAAGTAAACATTGTTTTAATAAGAACATACTGCAGTCTTCTCAGTGGCACTGAAACTATAGTTGTGAAAATACAGTACCTGTTGGATATAGCTATCAATGCTGTGGGATTTGGTAGGTAGGGCACCTAGCCCTGGCCAGTCCCACATCTGCCTTAACCTTGGATAGGTCATTTCATCTTCCAAGTCTTATTTTTTTCTATGTACTGAACCTTAAAATTCTTTCTGAGAGGCCTCTCCTAAGGGTAGGGTGGTGGGAACTAAGCTTATTGCTCCTAAGTTTACATTTCATGGATTTTAGAAGTTAGGTATCAGGTTTCCAGAACACTTTGGGAATTCTAAACCATGGTGTATTTCTTTTAGATAGTGGGATAACTTGAGTACATGGTGTAGACACTCACCATCAAGTCATATATACAAATAGATGAAGATCTCAATAAAAAAAATTAAACATTGTACACTCCCAAATATGTCTTAGGAATCACATATGTGTTTGGTACATAAATTATCCTGCATCTATATAAGCAGCCTATGAACATATGGGTTACTTGGATATTGCTCTAGATTTCTTTAAAGCTACATTTGCTATACTTTATATATTACTCCAATTTTACAATGGACAGTGCTGACCCTCTGCCATCAATGTGTTGCTGAAGCCTCAAGAAGGATGGAACAAATCTATATCAATTTCCAAGGCCTTGAATAGCCTTCTAGTTTCTGGTTTCTCCACACATGAAGTTTTCTGAAGTGTATCTCCAAGACTCTGCATTTTGATATCAGTTATTTATGGGAATTAACATGGAGAGATGGAACAGCAGGTCTGTGTGGGATGGTGGCAAATTGGAGTCTAAAAATGAGTGACGTTTGTTGTAATGAGGTACATACATTTGAGACAGAGGGTGGTAGAGGCAGAGGGAGAGAGGAGAACATAATATGATCTGGTTTATTTAAAGACTTTGGATGAAAAATAAATCACTCAAATATGCTCAGGTAGAAGGTCTCCTCTTTATTTTTATACAAATGTCTTGTCATTCCAGAAAGACACAAATAAGGCAACAAGAGAACATAATATATTTAAAGGAAAAACCACTATTTCTCTTCTATTGTAAGTTCTGTACTCTTGTTTATATTACATGCAATTCATCTGTGTCTTTCTTGCTCAGATGGATCCAGATATGAAGGCAACTTAAGCCCGGGTGCGGTGTTTTACTTCAGAAGCGAGGAAGCCCAAACAGATAAATTTTACTTTGCCATAAACCTGGACACCCCGCTATGGTATATTTGTTACTTATAGGCAATTTACAAGAGAAATTAAGCTCTAATCTGTTGAAAAATTACAACCAAATGGCAGGTCTTTATAAATAGTATACCATGGTAACTGTGCTGGGATTATCTAATTCATTAAGAGCAATATATAATAGAAGACAGATCCTCTCTTTAATTAGCTAATAACACTAAACTCTCAAGTGGGTGGGCAATAAACTTCTCAGGTTGATTACCTAGTGTTGTATGCGTAATCACTGCACTAATGTGAACACTCTTGCTGGGTTGAATTGGGGTTCTCTTTTCCTTTGAGAAGACTAGAAGATTGATGGATGTCTTTGCCAGGAACTTTTCCTTGAATGTAGTTCTATAGTAGAAGTAATAAAAGTAATGTGAAATTGATACTATTGTAAGTATTTGGCTGGACAGAGAAGTCAATGCCCTAGACAAAGAACTTCTGAACTGAGAGGTCTGCAGAAAATGGCTTGCAGACCATTTTGTGTTGTGGTGTTGTGAATGGTGTTGTGGTACCATAAGAATGATAAAAAGAGATCTGTCGCATAATGGTTGCTAAAGACCAAGCATTTTACATACAAGCCTGTGAGATAAATACTATTCTCATGACTGTTTTACAGGTGAGAAAATTGAAGTCTGGATAGATTAAGTGCGTTGTCCCTGGTCATATGACTGGAAAAGACATAGCAGGGATGCAAATATAGCCCGTCTGGGTCCTGAGTCGACTCTGCATATTGAACCACCACACCAGTGGTTCTCAGACTTTAATGCATGTTCAGCTTACCTGGGGATCTCACTAATATACTGATTCTTATTTAGTTGGTTTGAGATAGGGCCTGAGATTCTGCATTTCTAGCATGTTCCTAGGTGATGACGATACTTCTGGTATCTGGGCATACTTTGAAGAGTGAGGAACAAGACTATAGAGCTTATTGCCACTTATGAAAGAAAGACAATAAGGAGATAGTTGTTGGTCATCTGGCCAGAATCACTAAGGTGAGCCGTTTTCTTAAAATGTGCGCACTTGATTCAGTGTCTGTAACTCTCCAGGTTCAGTTTCCTCTTCTTTAAGTGAGGATCCTTCCCACACCTCACAGATGGGGTAGGAGTGTGGAGTCAGCACAGACAACATTGAGAAAGCCCCATGAATGGATTGGCAACAATATGGCTGAATGCCTCCTACCCAGTGGCTCCATCTCAAATGGGAGGGAAACTGGTTGGTCCATGCCTCATGAAGGGGCAGGGGGGTGAGGCAGGGAGGGTTGCAGTGGGGCTAGCAAACAAGAATTAAGCCTTTTCTCTGCCGGACATTTTTGCAGAACAGGTTTCAGAACAGATTTTTCAGAGTTGTCTCATGATTTTCAGCAGATCTTTCTCTAGCAGTTTCTAAGCTTCCTAGTTATACCCTTTTTGCACTTTCGGGGAACCTAGAGAGGTTTGCAGAAAGAAGGGAAGTTTCAGGGTCTGGGCTGGCCAAAGTCACAGGGCTGGTGAGGAGCAGGTGCCTAGTGGCTCCCATTCTCCATTTTAAGAAAGCAGCAACTTGACTGGCACTGAGAAAGAGTCCAAGACAGAGAGTCAGGACGGTGGTCCTGAAAGCAGATTCTACGTGGTCAGGGCTTCAGCAACACGCCCAGTTCCCCGAAACAGGAAAACTTACGTTAATGTTTATGACAGCAGCTACCATTTTGAAGGGTTTTCTGTGTAGGACGCTAGAGTGAAGGTATTATATGCTTGTAACTAGTAAAATGACTTGCAACTTGCTTTTTAAATAAGAGGTATATAAGGATCATGGAGGTGAAGCAATTTGCTCAAATGGCAGGTCCTACAGTGACAGAGTTGTGGTTTGCAAGGACATCTGTGTCCTGAACCCACACTCACCTGCCTGGTTTTCCTGCCTCACTGCAAATGGTAAAGTTACTGGTACCTAAACTAGTGCTTTTCAACTCTTTTTTTTAAAAAGACGGATATACTGAACCCACTCTGAGAAATTATGATTCAAAATATTTGGGGCAGGACTTGGGTATTTATAAATACTTGGGTATTAAAAAAAAAAACCTCGTAGGTGATTCTAATGCACGCCAAAGAGTGAAAGTCACTGCCTTCCACTGTGCACAGTGTGTTACAGCTGGCACCATGCTGACCTTGTTCACTATCTTATTCATCTCTGTGGCAACACAGGCCCAGATACAGGCACTGGTACCCTCATTTCACAGGCAAGAAGGCAAGACTATGGGGGAGGGGGGTGAATGGACTGAACAGGACTGAAACTGGAATGCAGATAATCACACCTAACCTCAATCAAATGCTGTGATCAAATGCACCTTTCTCCTAACAAAATTAGAACTCAGGCCAAAGTAGACAAAGAATTGTAGGAAGTGGCAAATTTTAGGAGGTTATTTCTGCCCATCCAGGATATTTTATTTTCATTTAAAATTTTTTTAATATTTTTAAAGTTTATTCATTTATTTTGAGAGAGAAAGAGAGAGAGAGAGAGAGAATCAGAGAGAAGCAGGCTCTGCACCTCCAAGGAAGAGCCTAATGAGTGGCTCAAATTCATGAACTGTGAGATCATGACTTGAGCCGAAATCAAGAGTGGGATGCTCAACAGACTGACATACCTAGGCACCCCATTTGAATTCCACTTTATAAGACCAGGGTCAGAAAACTGGATGAGGGACACCAGGAAATCATGAGTCATAAGCAACCACTTCTCTTTTTTTTTATCCATGAAATGGGGATAATGACGGACTTTATGGGGTTGTAAGACAAAAATCAAACTCGTATGAAAGCGTTTTGAAAACTGTAAAACACACTGTAAATATAAGATGCTGTTAAATAGACAAAATGTTTAATAGCAAAATCTGTGAGAAAGCAATCTTGGTTGACATCACAAATTCAATCCCCTCTGTCTAATGCCAGAAGAAGGCTGAATTCAAACGGGAATTCATTCCTTGGCTTTCTTAGATTAAGGTAGAAAATGCAGGTGATTCTTAAGCTTTAGTGGCAGCATTCATTATAATAGTGGGATCTAGGTGTCAGCAAAATGGGTCTTGCTTTTTTCCCTGAAGTGGGTCATCTGTATTTCTTTACTCACTTTAAATTGCTTGGTGGCTGCTCTGGCACAGATGTCAACATGTGAGAGAAGGGAAAAAAAAAAAAAAAGATAAAGATAGAAGAAGGAGTATCTTATTCTCCAAAAACCTGATTACAAATGGTGCTGACTTGTCTATTGGCACTCACCGTCCTCTCTGTGACCTTGTCTCACACTGACTTTGATAATCATCTATGTCTTGATAACCCCCATATTCCAGTTCCCAGCCAGTTCTCTCTTCTGAGTTGTAGGCCTATGCATTCAATTTCCTACCGGAAAATCTGCCAGTCTGCCCCACCGGTGTCTTAAATTCAACATATACAATACACAACCTAACATCTTCCTTCTAAATTTGCCTCTCCTCCTTTTATCCCTATGTCACTGGAGAGTGCTATCATGTAACAGCTTCCCAAGTCAGAGAGCTGAGTGTCCTGCTTGACTCCTCTCCTTCTGTCAAACTTAAGCCAAAGTCTGTCTGTTGTCCTTCTCAATATCTCCCTATCCTTTATATTTCTCTATCATGTTGACTCTTCCCCAGTTTAGGCCATCTTCATCTTTTGCCTGGTTACCTAGAAAGGCCTTATCGCACATCTCTCTGACTCCACTTCTCTTAGCTCCCGCCCATACTCTGTAGGGTACCAACCAGATTGCTGTACCAGCCAAGCCAATTGTTCCAAAGCCCAAATCTAATCTTCTCAGAGTTCTTTAATGGCTTTACATTGCTGTCATGTGGAGTCCAAATTTCTTAAAATGACTCCCAAAGGCATTTTTAATATGCCCTGTTGACCTATACTGACTACTTATTGACACATACACCCCTCCTTATATTAAATACTCAAATTCCACTAAACTAGGTTTAGTTTTGTGAACACATTCTACGTTTTCATCCCTGTGCTTCTTCCTCTGCCAGGAATCCTTTCTGGGATCACTCCTGAACTGCCTTTGCCTGGATCGGCTCACACACCCTTTCTGGTACATTCATATTTCTTTTCTAAGCTTCTCTGACTCCTTTCTCTCCTGCACTGGATACTATACCTTCATGCCATATTATATTTTCCTAGATACTCTTACTCTGGGTTGCAATTGCCTGGTGACTTATTTCATCTTTTCTCTATAAGAATGCTTTCTGAAGGCAGAGTCGTTCTGTTGTCTATGTGTGTTGTTGACCATAGTGCCTGGCACATAGTGGGCACTCAAACTATTTGAGTGAAATAATAAATACGTATCAGCTGCAGCAAAGTGTAGCTGCCTAGAAAGAAGTATAGTGTTTCTGCTGAATTATTTTACTTAAACGTTAGGTACAGATATCAGGCATTTAATATGGAAATAAAATTCAGGGCCAGTGAGGTGATTTTTATTATTGGAAAGTTATAAACTTAGAAAACCCTTAGGAGCCAGATTTAATAAATACATTCAGAGATGTTTGCCTATTCTCTGTCAGTTTGGGGAACAGTTTAAACAATTCTTCCATCTTTCCAATGGTTCTGTTGGTCTCAATTTATACAGTATAAGAATGTTCTGTTTTTAGCAATATTACAAAGATAATGCATACAAATGATCCAGATCTTGGATCTGAGGCCTGAGATTTTATGTCTGTAAATCCACCGCTCATGAAATGACAGTCTTATGCTAATTGCATTTTTTTTTTTTTTAAGGACAGCCTCTTGGGTATTTTGTTCAAGGCGAAAGAAATGGGATTTGGACTTGGAAGGGCTGATTTTAATCTTCTGCTCTAGCATATACTAGATATGAGATCTTCAGCAGAGTATTTAATTTTTCAGTAACTCAGTTTTCTCATCAGCAAAATGTAATATGAGCTACCTACCTACCTCACAGAGCTGGGTGAGGATTACATGGAGTATGTAATAGTAGACAATGAACAAAGTGTATTTCTTTTCCCTGTAGAAATACACATTCATTTTCAACGCAGTGGAAAAAATAGTTGAGCTTTCAAAAGTACAACATGCCCTTGGGCCAGCAATTACTCAGCCAGGAACTGTACCAAAATACCCATAAAAATATTCAATATATATGTAAAAATATTACTCTTTAAGCATTATTTTTAATTCCTTTCCTAGGCTTAATAAACATTTTAATAAAGTATACTGTGCATACATAACAGTGTTACAATTAATAAATGTTTAGCTAGTTGGATTATTACAAAATGAATACATGTATTTAACCACCACATAGATTAAAAAAATTAAATACCAGCACCCTAGAAAACCTCCCCTTGCCACTAATCTTAGTCACCAACCTTACACTCCTTTCCAGATATAACCGTTAACCTGATACTAATATCATCAATGATTTTTGACTACTTTTGAACTTTATATGGGAATTCTATGATCTGTATCTGGCTTCTTTCATTCAGCATTGTGTTTAATTTTTTTAATGTTTATATATTTTTGAGAGAGAGAGAGAGAGAGAGCGCATGAGTGGGGAGGGGCAGAGAGAGAGAGCAAGACACAGAATCCAAAGCAGGCTCCAGGCTCTATGCTGACAGCTCAGAGCCCAATGTGGGGCTTGAACTCACAGACGGTGAGATCATAACCTGAGCAGAAGTCAGAGGCTTAACAGACTAAGCCACCCAAGTGCCCCTCATTTAGCATTGTGTTTAAGACTGGTGTGATAACTTTTTTTGTTATGTGTTGTAAGATGCTGTGTTGTATATAACAACAGTTTGTTAAATTTCTAGTTGTAGACAATCCCATTGCATGAATGGATAAAAATTCATTTATCCATTATACTACTGACTGGCAATTGGGCTTTTTCGGGCTTTTGGCTATTATAGATGATGTTGTCATGGCCATTATTATGCATGTCTTTTGATACGTGTCAATACGGCAAGGCATAGTTGACTAGAAAGATACAGGGTATTTTTCTGGATTGACTCAAATAAGCATTA
Source organism: Panthera uncia (assembly GCF_023721935.1). NCBI lineage: Eukaryota > Metazoa > Chordata > Mammalia > Carnivora > Felidae > Panthera > Panthera uncia. Next base: position 89,781,140 of record NW_026057578.1, read on the forward strand.
GGAGAACAGATATCAAGTGTTTGGAGTGATCCAGATGCAAGGAGGTAAGTTTTTATTAGAATAGGTAACTTTATGATACATGTTGATATCTGGTGATTTAAGTCCTCTAACTCTGTTCTTCAAGGATTGTCTTGGCTGTACTTAGTCCTTGGCATTTCCATATAAGTTTTTAAATGTAATTATTTAAATGTTTATTTATTTTGGGGAGAGAGAGAGAGAGACAGAGACAGAGACAGAGACAGAGAGCAAGTAAGGGAGGGAGACAGAGAGCGAGGAAGACACAGAATCTGAAGCAGACTCTAGGCTCTGAGCTGTCAACACAAAACCCAATGCGGGGCTTGAACTCACAAACCACGAGATCGTGACCTGAGCCAAAGTTGGATGCTTAACCCACTGAGCCACCCAGGCGCCTCTCCATATATTTTAAAATTAACTTGTCATTTTCTGCAAAAGTGCTGTAATTTTTTAGTTAGGATCACATGGTATCTACAGATTAGTTTGGGGAAATAGAAGATTGAGTCTTCTAATCTGTAATGTTTATATATCTTTTGATTTCTTTCAATACTGAGGGTTTTATGTGTGGAAATCATATATTCTATACCATCATCACCATCATCATCATCATCATCAATTTATAGCTTAATTTCACTGCAGTTATAAATAATTTTTTGTTATTTTAGTCCTTTGAAATTTATTGAGACTTGCTTTAAGACCTAGCATATGGTTGATTTTGGTTAATGTTACTTACGCACTTGAGAAGAAGGCATGTTATATATTTGTTGGTATCAATATTCAATACATCATGTGATCAATTTTGTTAATGATGTTGCTCAAATTTTCTATACATTTACTGGATTCCCCCTCCCCCCACCTTATGTTATTAGTCATTAAGAAATGGGTGTTAAAATGTCCCACCATCATTGTGGATTTATTGATTTGTCCTCTTATTTCTGTTTATTTTGTTTTATAGCTAGATTTTTAGTGTGCGCACATTTAGCATTTTTATATCTTCTTGATGGATTGATCTTTTTGCTCTTATAAATTGTGTCTTTTTATTTATATAGATACTTTTTTCATATATGAAACTAAATTTAATTACATTTATTTATTTTTTTATATAGTTGACATGCAATGTTATATTGGTTTCAGATGTACAACATAGTGATTCCACAGTTCTATACATTACAGAATGCTCACCATGATATGTATACTTACCATCTGCCACCATACAAAGTAATGAAAATATTATTGACTAGTCACTCATCATCTGGGAAATACAAATCAAAACCACACTGAGATACCACCTCACACCAGTCAGAGTGGCTAAAGTTAACTCAGAAACAGCAGATGCTGGTGAGGATGTGTAGAAATGGGAACCCTCTTGCCCTGTTGGTGGGAATGCAAACTTGTGCAGCCGGTCTGGAAAACAGTGTGGAGGTTTGTCAAAAAATTAAAAATAGAACTACCTTATGACCCAGCAATAGCACTACTAGTAATTTATCCAAAGAATATAAGAGTAGTAATTCATAGGGGCACATGTACCCCAATGTTTATAGCAGAGCTTTCAACAATAGCCAAATTATGGAAAGAGCCTAAGTGTCCATCAACTGATGAATGGATAAAGAAGATGTGGTTTATATACACAAGGGAGTACTATTTGGCAATGAGAAAGAGTGAAATCCTGCCATTTGCAGCAACATGGATGGAACTAGAGGGTATTATGCTAAGTGAAATAAGTCATTCAGAGAAAGACAGATATCATATGTTTTCACTCATATGTGGAACTTGAGAAACTTAACAGAAGACCATGGGGGAAGGGAAGGGGAAAAAATAGTTACAGAGAGGGAGGGAGGCAAACTGTAAGAGACTCTTAAATACAGAGAACAAACTGAGGGTTGATGGGGGTTGGGGGAGAGGGAAAATGGGTGTTGGGCATTGAGGAAGGTACTTGTTGGGATGAGCACTGGGTGTTGTATGTGAGTGATGAATCATGGGAATCTACTACCAAAACCAGGAACACACTGTATACACTGTATGTTAGCCAATTTGACAATAAATTATATTAGAAAACAAACAACCAAACAAAAAAAAAAAAGAAGCTTAAAAAACCCATTATTGACTATATTCCTTATGCTGCATTTTTCATCCCATGACTTACTCATTTTAAAAGTGGAAGTTTCTACCTCTTAATCCCCTAATGAATACTTTTTAACTAAGCGTTTTTTGTTTGATATTTGTTTAGTTACATGAGTGTTACCTTTGTTGGTGTTTGCATGATATATTTTTCCTTCCCTTTACTTTCAACTTTTATATATTTATGTACTTAAAGTTTTTGTCTTATAAACAGTGTGGTAGGCAGAATTCTAAGATGACCCTAGATGATTTGACCTTCACTTTCATACAATCTCTTCTCATTGAGTGAGAGTTGAAGCTGGAATATAATGAGATATCACTCTCCTACTTATGCTATATGACAAAAGAGATTTTGCAGACGTAATTAGAGTTACTTATCATTTGACTTTGGGTGGTATAGGTGAGCCTAATCTCTGATATAACCTCTTTAAAAGCAAAATGTTTACAAATGAGCAGCAGAGAAGTCAGAGAGAATCAAAGCATGGGAAGGATAAGAGCAGAAGAGATATTCCATTAGTGGTTCCGAAGACAGAGGGGACCACCTGGAAGGGATTTGAGAGCATCCTCTAGGATCTGAGAGCAATGCCTAGGTGACATTAGTAAGAAATGGGGACTTCAGTTATGTAGTGGCAGGACACTGGTTCCTACCAAAAAGATCAAGGAGCTTGGAAGTACAGTCTTTCCCAGAAGCCCCAGATGAGAATGCTGGCTGGTTGACACCTTAAAGTATTCTGCCACATTCTTTCTTTCTTTCTCATCTGTTTTTTTCTGGAACTGTGTGTGTGTGTGTGTGTGCGTGTGTGTGTGTGTGTGTGTATTTGTGAAAGACCATCTTGTTTACCATTACTCTTTAAAGTGTAGCTCTTCAGAAATCCCTAATAAAAAGTCCTTTGCTGACTGTCAAATTCTCTTCTTTTGGCAGCATGGAACTCAATATTTTGGTTTCACCTGTTCTATGAACTCTCAAAATCTCTGTTTGGCTTCACAGCCTCTCAACTACTGTTTTCTGCTCAGCTTCACAGCCTCTTAATTACTCTTCCTTTTGAGTCATCATTATTCTGAAGGGAAAAGAAAGCACAAAATGTTAGCCTGATCCTTCTGCTCCTTCCTTACCTTGGGTGCTTGGCCACTGGAAGTTCTCCATGCCTCGGAATCTTTCTGATGCACTCAAACATCTTCCTATCTATAGATCTAGATCTAGATCTAGATCTAGATTTTGATACTTACCATCTATCAATCTGTCGTCATCTTTCTATAGTGACAAATAGATAGAACTTCAGTTAGTTTTTCTCCATAAAAGGTTAGCCTAAAACAAGCTTGTCTGCTTTTACTGGAAAGATAAACTTATTTCAAACATTATTTGTAATATCAAAATATTCAGTATAATCTAAATGTTCTTTTGTGGAGAGGGTGATGGCTAAATAGATTATGATACCATGAATCAATCCTCTGTAGTTGTTTAAAGAAAAAAGACTAACTTAACCCTGTACATATTGACATGTATATATTGACATGAAAAGATGTCTGTAATATAGTGTTAAGTGAAACAATTCAAATTCCATAACAATAAGCATATTATAAACCTGGGGTTTTTTTGGTACAAACAAAATGCTCTTTAAAAAAATGTGTATATTTGTGAATGTGTGTTATGGACATAGGTACTTGGGAGGGATTCATGTAGAGCAACTAAATACTAGTGTTTGGATACTCGTAAAAAGCAGGATGAGATGAGTTGAGAAGGAAAGTTTTTACTTTCTCTCTGTACTCTAGGGAAGTATTTGAATTTGGGAGCTCTTAAATTACTTTTGGTTTATATTTTTTAAAATAAAGTAAAATATTTTAAAGAGTTTATATGAAAACATATGCCCTTCATCCTAGTCAATTTTGGTCACTTCTATGTTTTTAAAAGAAATAACTAGGGGTGTCTGGGTGGCTCAGTCAGCTGAGCTGCCCACTTCGGCTCAGGTCATGATTTCACGGTTTGTGGGTTCAAGCCCTACGACAGGCTCTGTGCTGACAGCTCAGAGCCTGGAGCCTGCTTCGGATTCTGTGTCTCCCTCTTTCCCTGACCCTCCCCCGCTCATGCTCTGTCTCTTTCTGGCTCAAAAATAAAAATAAAGCATTAAAAAACAAAAGAAAAAAGAGAGAGAGAAATAACTATATGTTAAATCAGCTTCACCTTGGAGACTTCATCAGGGGTACCTAGACACCTTTCTTCTTTTCATTACACAAAGTATCTAGTATCAAATTAGTTCTTCCTGTGTGGCTAGATAGTATGAGTATTTGTAATCCATTATATTGATATAGTTTGGATAAACAATGTTGGTATTTTCAACCAAGCCCAAACACTGTCTATGTTCCACCAAATCAAGTGAACCTTTTTGCATCAGTACCAATTAACAGTTGAGAGCAGTGCTGGAAATGGTCATCTGAGTAGCTTAGCTTCAGTTATGCACTGCTGGGCTATTCTTCTAATTCAGCTCCACATTTTTCTTGATAGCCTTGTAACCAAGTTACACAGATTCATCCACCCCAGACTGACATTCCACAGGGCAACAGGGGAACCATAGGAGTAATTCTGAGTGTGTAAATATGGACTCACCTTATTCTCAGAACTCCATCTTTTCATAGTTCCAGTTACTTCTTGTACCAAAGTTGTATCAAAATTGAAAAGTTAGACTAGTATTGTTCCAAAAAGATAGAGCATCATTAAATTTTTTTTTCTTTTTTTTTAACGTTTATTTATTTTTGAGACAGAGAGAGACAGAGCATGAACGGAGGGGCAGAGAGAGAGGGAGACACAGAATCGGAAGCAGGCTCCAGGCTCTGAGCCATCAGCCCAGAGCCCAACACGGGGCTCGAACTCACGAACCGCGAGATCGTGACCTGAGCTGAAGTCAGATGCTTAACCAACTGAGCCACCCAGGCGCCCCAGTTTTTTTCTTTTTTTAATGTTTATTTATTTTGGAGAAAGAGAGAGACAGAGTGTGAGCAGGGGAGGGGCAGAGAGAGGGGGAGACACAGAATCCAAAGCAGGCTCCAGGTTCTGAGCTGTCAGCACAGAGCCCGATGTGGGGCTAGAACTCACAAACCGTGAGATCACGACCTGAGCTGAAGTCGGACGCTTAACCGACTGAGCCATTCAGGTGCCTCTGAATTTTATATTAGATTAGAAAGAAGAACTTTCTGTTTGTACTTCCTGCAAAATTCCAAGTATAGCTCAATATGTACTACCTGAAACAAACCATAAAGAGTATCTTCCCTGTACAACAAAGCATATTGCATAATGTCTTTAGTAGTAGGCTCTCTTAGAGAGTTTTATGTAAAAATCAACATATATGAAAATGGAGCAAAATCTAGCAATGTGTATATTATTTTAAAAATATAGGATGTCTAGGGGTGCCTGGGTGGCTCAGCCAGTTAAGCATCCCACTCTTGCTTTTGGCTCAGGTCATTATCTCATAGTTCATGAGTTTGAGCCCTACATGGGGCTCTGTGCTGACAGTGTGGAGCCTGCTTGGGATTCTGTCTCTCCCTCTCTCTATGCCCCTCCCCTGCTCTCTCTTTCAAAATAAATAAACTTAAATAAAAAAAATATATATAGGATGTCTATTGTATAAGCACAAAATTATTGTATGACTTGGGGATTGAATCTGGCTGGCATTACTTTTCTCTAATTTAAATGAAGTCCAGAGTTAGTCAGGATGGAGCTAGTGCAGCACCTCTGCACTTATTAAGGACCCAGGCACTTCCCAGAGTTCTGCTCAGCCGTCCTAGTCTGCTGTCTTGGTCCTTTTGTCACAAGATCGAATATGACCATGATTCAGGAAGATGAAGGGAACAATGAAGGGCAAAGACATAAGGGCAAGGCCAACCAAGTTTGTCTCTTTACCAGTGGCTTTTCTATAAACTAGACAACATCTTGTAATTCTATCTCAATGGCAAGGACTGTGACACAAGACACATGAGCAGGAGAAGCTGGAACACAAGGTTTTTAGCTTGGTACATTTTCATCACCACCGTGTTTAGGATTGGGGTTTTCCTTAGTAGAGAATAAATGGATATTATCTGGGGAACCAGAAGTCTCTGTCATGTTCTTCATCTTCATGAGGCACATGTTTTAAGTTATTTCATTCAGTTCAATCCTTAGTGCCAGGAATGAATTCAATCTGGGTAAGAGAAGGTGTTTGAGCATTTGATCAGGATTTATAATAATAACTACATCTGACATTTCGTGTTTCCTCCCTTGGAAATGTTTTAATATTATGCCATTTGAATTCTATAAAAACACAATGAGTCTTGTAGGAAAGATATCATAATCTAGTTAGGCTTAAAAGGAAACTGAAGACCAGAAAGATTAAATCACTTGACCAAGACCTTACAGAATATCTCTGAATTAAGCTTAGATTTTTGACTCCCAAAATAGGATGATGAAATTTAATTAATGTTATTCTGATACACCCTTATTAGGAATATCTTAGTTTTTTGTGTCATTCTTAAGCCTTTGCTCAGAGGACATTTCATTCTGCATATTTCCACTGATGGATCAATTCCTATAGGGAGAAAAATGGCACATCCTTATGCTCCAGAAGTGTGAAGTTTGGATCAATTTCACTTTTCTTGTAAACCCTTCTGGATGGCACCTGTTCCCTAAAGAATGCCTTTTTACCCATGTTCCTGGGCAGCTAAACACCATGTGAGCCTACAAGTGATGTGAAAGCACATGCTTCCTAAATAAACAGTTTTCCAGCTGGGAGCAGATGGTTTGTATTTCACACCATCATCGGCCAATCCTTGACAGCTGTTAGGATATGGCAAGATAACCATAGCTGCCATTTGGTTAATCTTACAAATGTATAGTAAATAGGCTGCTTAATGTTGAAAAACAGCTATTGGTCTCATCTTTGTATGTATAACCAGGGTTGTTTTCCCAAACAGAAGGTGGTCACATTCCTAATGTTAGACCTGCTCATTTTCAAATCTTCCTTTGCCAAACTCTTCTCTTTGTGTGTGTGTGTGTGTGTGTGTGTGTGTGTAGTATAGTATAGTGTGTGTGTATATAGTATATATAGTATAGTATAAAGGTGTAAACAGACCCCAACACTTCTCTTCAAAACCTTACCCCAGAATTTCAGACAGAGTTGAGGCACAATGATCCCATCCCATTCAGATGAGAGTGATCATATTTTTATAGCCCTTCAGAGAAAAGGTGTCTACGGCCTCCCAGGTGAATCATCTGAACATGCGTCAAATCTTATGAGGACAGCGTTATGTCACAAAGTCAAAAATACCCTCATTTACATTCCAGATGTATGGGTGTGCATGTGTGTTTTCATGCATGTGCCTGTGTGCCGTGGTACCTAATCGAGTTGGTTTTACACTGGACATGACTGAATTTTTAGAGTCATCAGCCCCCGGTCAAGCAAGGTAGTCCAGTTATGCAGTGGTAATAAGCAACTTTAAAGTTAGTAGCTTTCAACATCTGTGGTTTTTCTTGTTAACACCATGTGTTCGTTGGGAAGCAGCTGAAGTCTAGTCTGAATCACTGTTGTCTGCATTCTGGACCTGGCTGTTGGAGCACATCCTATCTGGAACTACGGAGAATGAAGAGGCACTACGGGGAAGAACATACTAAAGCTTTGATCAAAAGTACCACACATAACTTGTGCTTTTATTCAGTTAATCAAAGCAAGTTAAATGCCCAATGTCTGAGTTCCCCAGGGCAGAGAAGCATAAAGCTGTCAGAAGGAAACAAGTTTGGGGACATTTAATTGACTACCTCAGCCCATCTCCCTTGTCACCAAAAATGTTGTCCACACTCCTTTGTATACAGAAAACACATTATCCCTTCCACAAAGAATAAAATCCCTTCTGCAAGGCTTCAGCCACAGATGCAAGCTCCAGGTCCAGGTTCTCTGAGTGACGCCTGGCCTTCGCATCTTGTCTGGAAGTAGCTCCTTTTGACGCCTGGCATTCGCATCTGGTCTCCTTTTGTTTAGGAGACCAGTGCCTTTAAAAGACGAGTTATCTTCCCTGTCACAGACTCAATTTTCAGTGGAGGAACGGAGACAGGACAATTTATACAAGAGTATAAATACTCTTGTTACAAGTGGGAGACACAGGCTAGTCACTGGTTTGGAACAACTTCTGAAATGTCCCTGTGCAGACATTATGATGAGACTCTACCCAGCATGGGCTACATAATTTGCAGGAAGCCCTGCAAAATGAAAATGCAGAACCCCTGTTCGAGAAATTGTAACAGGAGCGTTAATCCAAGCATTTGAGCTTGGGGCCCTGTGCTGCTACCGCACAGGTCATACAGTCATGCAGCCAGTGCCATCCTTGGCTGACGATCTTTGATGAGGCGCTGATTCCTCCTCTGGTGGTGGCTGCTGCTGCCTGGAACTTCGCTCTCAGAAGCTTTTGGCTTTACTCTCTAGGCGCCCTCCCCCTTTCCAGTATCCTTTTAGGCTACACTTGAAGAAGGCATTGAGGAAAATGACCTCTTGTGTGCTGAAGAGATTTCTCAATCTGCTCTTTGCTCATAAAGGTTAGAGGCCCAAGGGCCACTTTAATGTTTGAAAAGTCAGTATCTTTTAGACCAGGCTAGAGGATTTTGGGTAGTCTGATTATTGTATTTGTTTCTTGGGCTACCATAACAAATTACCACAAACCAAGTGGCTTAAAACAAGAGAAATTCATTCTCTCACAGTTCAGGAGGGCAGAAGTATGAAATCAGGTGCTGGCAGGGGTGGGGGTGCCTTCTGGAGTCTCAGAGGGAAAATGTGTCCCATGCCTGTCACTTAGCTTCTCATTGTTGGTGGCAATCTTGAGCATCCCTTGGCTTGCAGATAGATTATTCCAGTCTCTGCCTCCATCTTCACATGGTATATACCCCTGTGTGTCTGGATCTATGTCTAAATTTCCCTCTTATAAGGACAATAGTCACTGGATTGGGTGTTCTTATAAGAATTGAGTTAGGTGTCCTAAATCAGTATGACTTCATCTTAACTTGATAACATCTGCAAAGACCCTATTTCCAAATAAGATCAGTTTTGCACATTTTAGGGGGATATGAATTTGGGGATGGGGGCACTCTTCAAACAAGTACAAGTGTCACAGATTAAGCTAGATTCCAGGGGACTTCAAGTGCCTAAAACCATACTTGCTGTTCTTTTCAACATAATTTTGTTCATGTTGACTTTATTACTGGTATTTTGAATCATAATGGGATTTGTGGTATTACTATGCCCTTAGCTAATTCATTCGGAATTTTTTTTAATGTTTATTTATTTATGAGAAAGAGATACAGAGTGCGAGCAGGGGAGGGGCAGAGAGAGAGGGAGACACAGAATCCCAAGCAGGCTTCAGGCTCTGAGCTGTCAGCACAAAGCCTGATGTGGGCTTGAACTCACAGACCAGGAGATCATGACCTGAGCCAAAGTAGGATGCTTACAGGTGCCCCCATTCAGAAATTTTAATAATGAATGTGAGGATTATATCTTTCATTTGGTACCTTTCATGAAGTGAAGTTGGTTTTTGTTTTGTTTTGTTTTGTTTTTTGAGAAAGAGGAAGCATGAGCAGGGGAGGGGCAGAAGGAGAGGGAGAGAGAGAGAATCTTAAGCAGACTCCATGCCCAGTGTGGAGCCTGATGCTCGATTCCACAATGGAGAGATCATGACCTGAGATGAAATCAAGAGTTGGACACTTAACTGACTGAGCCACCAGGTTCCCCAAGTCTTAATCACTCGTTATCCCTACAGATTGTTCTGATTTTGCTGTTGAGAGGCATGTGCTACCTTCCTAACCCTGGAAGCCCTTGTCTTAGTCTACTCAGACTGCATCACAAAATATTACAGACTGGGTAGCTTAAACAACAGAAATTTATTTCTGACAGTTTTAAAGGCTAGGAAGTCTAAGATCAAGGTGCCAGCAGATTCAGTTCTTGGTGAGGGCTCTCTTCTGGACTTAGAGATGGCTGCCTTCTCACTGTGCCTTCATGTGGCAGAGAGACAGCAAGAAAGATCTTTGGGTATTTTTTTTTATTAAGACACTAACTCCATCATGAGAGTCCCACCGTCATAACCTTTTCTAACCCTAATTATCTCCCAAAGGCCCCATCACACTGAGGATTAAGGCTTCAACATATGAATTTTTGAGGAACTTGATCCAGTCTATAGCAGTTTTCAAATTGTTGTACTCTGTGTTTCTTTTTATTCCTACATACATATAAACCAATTCTCTTCTTGGATTTCTTTCTTTCAGTATCTCATCAAATGCAGATGTAACCCAACAGATTATATGAGGGCTCTGATTTTCAGTTTCTTCACTGAAAATCACAATGCTAAAAACTTCACAGAGCTAAAAAGTTTATTCAGTACATTAATGCTTTGTAAGTTAGAAAGGTGGCCATTTTAGCAAGTTTGACTTACTACATAAGGCTTGACATCCACCCAACCTCCGATATCATTTTCTTAGCTACCCACTGCCTAGCTCCTCATTAAATGTCACACATTTTAGTAAAAATGTTATGGCAGGTGTCAAGACATTTCAATGATAAAGAATGGTCTTTTAACAAATTGTGCTGAAACAGCTACGTATCTACATGCAAAAGAATGAAGTTGAACCTCTACCTTACACTATATCCAAAAATTATTTCAAAATGGAAATAGACATCATTGTAAGAATGAAAATTATAAAACCCTTAGATGAAAACATAGGAGGGCATCTTCATAACCTTGAATTAGGCAGTAGTTTCTCAGACATGACACCAAAAGCATAAGTGACAAATGAAAAATAAATAAATTACATTTCATCAAAAATGTTTAAAAATTTGTGATTCAAATGACACCATCAAGAAAGTGAAAGACAACCTACAGAATGGGAGAAAACATTTATATATATAAAACATATATAAACCTTATGTATCTCGGGAGTTGTATCTATCATGTATAAAGAACTCTTAAAACTCAATAATAAAAAGACAAAGAATACAACTTAGAATGGGTATAGAATTTGAATAGTTTTCCCAAAGAATATACACAAAAGGCCAAGAAGCACATGAAAAGATGTGATCATCATTAGTCATTAGAAACATGTGAATCAAAAGCCCAAATGAGATACCCCTTCACCATAAAACCCAGCAATTCCATTCCTAGGTATATATGCAAGAGAATTTAAAGCATATGCGCATGAAAAAGCATGTACATGGATATTATCATGGAATAATAACCAAAAAGCATAAACAACCAAAATGTTCACCAACTGGTGAATGGATTAACAAAATTAGTTTATTAATATACTGAAATAATATTTGGTTAAAGAAAGGAATGAAATACTGATATGTGCTACAACATTGATATATTTTGAAAACGTTATATTTTATGATTTCCTTCATACGAAATGTCTGCAATGAGCAAATCTATAGAGATGGAGAGTAGATTAGTGGTTGCTAGGGGTTGAGGGAGAAATGGAGAGTGACTGCTCATGGACTTAGGGTTTCTTTTGGGGATGATGAAAATGTTCTAAGATTAGTGGTGATGGTTACACAACTCTGTGATACACTAAAAACCATTGAAATGTACACTTTAAAAGGATGCATTTTATGTTTTGAGAATCGTGTCTCAATAAAGCTACTATTTTAAAAAATGTTATGGCAGAATTCCATAGCTGTACCATTTTTTTTAGCAGTCATGGTAGGTGTTATACTGTGATAACAAACAACTCCAGAATCTCTGTGGCCTGTAACAACAATTTATCTCTGACTCATGCTGTATGTTGATCATACATTGTCTGAGGATTCTGATCTGTTTCCTCTCTTTTTTTCTTCTCCTGTGGTGATACACAGTACATATTGGCTCTTGAAGCTTCTGTCTGGAAGTGACACACATTGATTTTGCTCATGTTAACCAAAGGCAGGTTATTGGGTTATGCAGGAGTTCTATTAGGCAGGAAAGTATAAGCCTACTATGTTCTCTGAAGCAGAGAGAACAAAATATTTGTGTACACCACTAATTAGTATCTTACTTTTCATGAAAAGATCACGGGTGGCTCTACTTGTTTTGCAGTTACATTTAATTTTCATAGTTGTTTGTTTGGTGTGCAGGATACTTATTACTGTGTAACAGACTACTTCAAAATGGTGTCATGCCATAATAAGCATTTAACTAGAGGAGTTAAGGATACAAGACAGTGATCTGACTTTTCTTTTCAAGTCATTATTTGTTTTTCTTCAAAAGTATCAGAGTTCCCTAGGTCAAATTTTATTTTTAGTCCACAGATCTCTCCTCTCTTAAATAACAAAACAGAACGTTGGAATATTTGATACTTTTGTTTAAAAAAAAGATAGCAAGCATGCCAAATGTATTGTATTTAGAAAAGTATTTCAGAGAGGGGAAAGGTGAAAAGAAGGCTATTTTGCAAAGCTTGATGGAGCGAAGGTGGTTAGGTGGAATGAAATTATGAGGCAAAAAACAGGCAAGATCCAGAACTCAGCCTTCTGACATCATTCAGTTAAAATAGAAGTCCACACTGATCAAAATTTTAAAAATCAGTCTAAAATTTTTCCAGAACGGTTTCAGTACATAGGTTGCTCCCTTTGTTCCCAGCCTCTGAGTATTTTTAATTTCAACTGGTATTTAAATCTATAGTTAATTGTAACATGTCTGTGAAGCAGAGAGTGTGTGTGAACAATCACATGTGCACTTGCTTATTGGGGTAGATGGGATATGGACATGATGGACCTAATTAAGAGATTGGGCTTCCAAATGTGTTTAGAAGGTGCATAAAAGTTGGACCATGACTTTAAAAATATGATGTATTCAAATAGTTACACAAGTAATACATGTTCAGTAAATTAACTTTTGAAACTTTAATCATAAATCAGTAAGAAACAAAAATGCAGATGTATACCACCTTGATCCTACAACCCAGACATGGCACTATTAACATTTGTGTGTATAACCTTCTAGGTTCTTCCCTTGAAAATATCATTTATAACTTTTTAACATACAATATATTTGCAAAATTGTTTCTATTTTGTTTTAGTATTCATTGTTTGGGTAAATCCTCCATATGCATTTGTCCAGTTATTTCCTTAAGCCAATTTTCTATAAATAGTTGGGTGGAAGAGATGCTGGAACCAGAACTAGACCACTGGCTCTCAGTATGTGGTCCCTGGACCCTCATCATCAATACCACATAGGAACATTTTAGAAATGCAGATTCTTTCACCCACTCAAGACCTACTGAATCAAAACCGGAGTGACACCAAGAAATTTGCTTTTAAAAGCCTTCTGGGAGTATTGGTACAGACTCAAATTTTTGAACCACTGAGGTTGACTTAAGGTACAAATCTTCATCTCCTTTGGGTCTGTCTCTAGTCCATATGACTTTGTATTTAGCACCTGAAACTACCTTGCTCCTAGCAAAGACTCACATGAACTTTGTTCAGAGTATACTCTGTATGTAGGGGTTGGGTGTGTTACAGAGCAGTTTCTTCCATGTCCACTATTTTTTCTCTGAGATCACTTTTTCTAGTTTGTTTGGGTATTTAATTTCATTACAGTTACTTTCTTCAGTATCTGATGATCCCTAGCTTTCCTTTCTTGTTTACAGCTGAGACATTAAAAAGCTGATTGGAATCTCTCTGTGCATCACTGACTGGTGGGCTTTACTATGTGTCCATAAGGCAGGTTTTGCAAAATAGCAACCCCAAGACCAGTATGTATAGGTGTTTTCTCAACCATGACCCTGGTTGACAGCATTTTGTGAGTTGAATAGAGAGAAGACCATGGATTCTCAGTCTTTGATTTGTATACATTGTCTTAATTCCTTTTCCTCAGGACAATGCCTTTAGCTGGCTCTCTTTCTAGTTCTCCTCCCCAGAGAGCAAACATGTTTTCTGCCAGATTGCAGAAAGAGTGGTCTCATGGCTGCATAGGCTGTGGGAGGATATCTTGGGTCTCAGATGTTCATTTTGTATTCATATAAATTTCTGTCAGAGAAATTTGGCACGTGAAATACCTCATTCTTTTGAAAAAAAATCAGAAAATTATGAGTTTCATTTCCAGCCCTCAGATAGAGAACTTAAAACTCCATTTATCCTTTTGTATTAATCTTTCACCTATCATCTATCTATCTATCTATCTATTATCTATCTATCTATTATCTATATATCTATCTACCTACCTACATACATACACCTTGATATATCTTTGTTAACCATGATTTGCTTAGTTCAATTAATGACAAATCAGTTGAGGCACTGTCTAGAAAAAATATGTCTCTCATTTTAAAAGAAGTATACCCTAAATTTACAACAGGAAATGTTACTGTCTAGTATCTCTCATAGTCTCATTCCTCTATTCTGTGTATTCATACTTCTTAAAATCTGAAGAAATCTTGAAGCTTTTTCATTCAATGTCACCATAATTTGTCTTATTTTAGGAGTACTGCAAAATTCTAGATGCCCCCTGCCATTTCCATTGCTTCCAAATAATCCCTTTCCTCAGTTTCTTAATTTCTAATGTTTGATACACCATAGTCTTTCTGTCACCTCTCTGTCCTATAATATAGGAACCTGGCTTTAGATCCCCTGGGGTTATGAGCTAGCCTGTCTTCTACAGGTTTATTCATTTTTCTGCCAGATAAATTACCCACCTTGAAAGCTCTAGGGTTGGAATGATGACCTGAAAATCTTCAAAGGAAGCATAATCCTGGAATTGTATTATTGGTATTACTTAGTGATTTACCAGTTAAGAGAATCTTTTAATCAGACAGTGAGGATAGAAGAGGCTAAAGAAGTACATCAGGGATAAGTATGTTAAATCTTGATAACACTCAGAAACGGAAAAGGAATCAGTGTGTCTAGTATTAAACCTGAAAAGATTGACCTTAACACAAGGAAACAATCCTCAAGGTTAAAGACAGTACAAATTTTTCTCTGTTGATAGATACTTAGCTGGTCTTCCTGGCGATAAGTAGTGATTAAAACAACATAAAAAAGAAAAAAACAAGGGCCTTGTAAGAAATGAAAACCGAACATGGAAAGGGAATAACTGTTGCAAGACTCAGGGGAAGAACACACTTCTGAGAAATACCAGTGACAGATTCAGAAAAAAATTTCCAGAACTTTGTTTGAAATTTTATTGACCTATTTGAAAAGGTCAATAAAATGCAAGAAAAAAGCATATTCTAAAATAGGGACTAGGAGCCAGGTGAAGAGATAAAAAGGCAAAGGTTTGAGAGAAGACACAGGTGCTGAAATGGAAGATAGAAAAAGAACTATTACAGGAAAAATTAAAAGCCTGTATATAGTATGATTCAAATCCAAATATGGGGAATTAAAAAGAAAAATTAATTCTGTGACTCATGGAATCGTGATATCTAGGGAAAATTAGATAAAGTCTCTCATAATTCCGTCAAGACAATGAGATAATCATTATTAGAAACTAAGGAATTGTTTAATAAAGAGAATACAAATATTATGTGTACATAAATATTTGATAATTTTAATGAAGGCATCAGAACAAACATAATGGGATCAGTTATTAATAATATAATAGAAAAGTTTTTGGAGCTGAAGACATAATCAAATATAAAACACACACATACATACACATATACATATAAAAAAATGAATCAGAAATTATACCAGCAATATGAGTACACTGTACTATTTAGAATTCCTTAATTCATTAATATCAATTAAAGTAAATATTTTACTTATTGTTAAAAAGCGCATTTGATATTATTAAATTAAGAATAATTGTCTCTTTTGTAACATAAAGAATAATGCTTTTCAGGGCACCTGGGTGGCTCAGTAGGTTAAGCATCCAACTCTTGGTTTCTGCTCAGGTCACAATCTCATGGTGCACCTGGCTCTGAGCTGACAGTGTGGAGCCTGCTTGGGATTCTCTCTCTCTTTCTCTCTCTCTACCCCTCCACATCTCTCTCTATCTCAAAATAAATAAACTTAAAAAAAAAAGAGTAATGTTTTTTCAAAGGAAGAGCATTTTTCTGAAAAATACCACATACAGGGTCCAACATTACATTCCGTACCATCTTGGAGACATTCTCATTAAAATGGTAAAAAGACAAAGATATTTCTTAATTAAAATTTTTTTTAATGTTTTATTTATTTTTGAGACAGAGAGAGACAGAGCATGAGCAGGGGAGGGACAAAGAGAGAGGGAGACACAGAATTTGAGGCAAGCTCCAGGCTCTGAGCTGTCAGCACAGAGCCCAATGCAGGGCTCAAACCCACCAACCGTGAGATCATGACCTGAGTTGAAGTTAGACACTTAACTGAGCCACCCAGGCTCCCCAAAAGACAATGATCTTTATAAATATTCTTATTAGTCAAATTATGTTCTGGAATTTCCAGATGATGCACTAAGATAAAACAAAATAAGTGAGGCAAATACAATGGAAAGAAAATTAAACATTTAACATCATCTATAGACAACAGGTGAAAAGGATTAGAATACTGAGAGGTGTGTGAACAAAATTAATCTGCAAATATGCATGCACATGTGTGTGTAATCCTCTTATTCTTTATTCTTTTATTTCCTTAATTTCTTTGAGCATTTTAAGTGGTTTTACATTACAATTCATTTCAGATTTTAAGTGTAGATTTAATTCATTTGATGTGAATCCTCCCATTTTTGAGTTCTGTAAACTGACTTTCTTGGCATTGAATTTTCCTCAGATGTTCCGTCATCTCATCTATGTGCTATTTTACACTGGATTTAGCTTTCATGGGATTTTTGGACACATTTCCTGGGTTGTGTAAGTTTCAGTACAGAGGCCGATCTAGGTTTGGCTCAATCCATTTTCTACATAGATCCCAGCTCTGAGCCTGTTTGTATGTGAGTGCCTTGGTTTGGGGTTTCCTCACAGGCTGGCCAGGATGAGTTCATCAACAGCATTGGCTACAAATTCTAATTGTTCAGTGGTGAGTCAGCTTCCATCAGCAGCCTGGAGCAAGACTTCTGTCAAGAAACAAGGACTGGTGGGGGAGATTCACGGGTAGCATTTTGCAGGCAAGCACAATTTCTCAAACCTGAGCTTCAGGCAGAATCCTAGTGAGGGTAACTGGCCAAAACCATATGCTGTGGACTCCGCTTCAGCCCTGGGTGAGGATTCCAGGTCTTCCTCTCACTCCGTGGGCCTGCCAGTTCAGATTCTTCTCGGCATTGTGGGTTTCTTCTTTTGTTTCTATTTATTGTTTTAAAAAATACAGATTTTCGCCAGAATTTGTATTTATTCGGTGAAGAGTGTGATATCAATGTGTGGCCCATATTTCCCCCAGAGGTCAAATTTTTCTTTTCTCTTTGACTTCTCATACGTATTGAGGCTAACTAAAATACACTGAAAACACTTTCTACTGTTTGTCTGGTAGGTTTTACTCTATGTCCTAGTTTTCATATCTAAGATCTCCGAAAGGTCTAGAATGCTTCATAGGTTTTTATTTTTGTGTGTGAATTCAGTTATCAAAGTTTTGGAGACTATTTGGAAGAGAAAGTAGAAGGAAAAGACAAAATTAGAGTGTCTGTACACAAAATAGGAAGTCACTAGTGAAAAGCACATAATGCATGCTGATTTAATCAGCACCAAGAACAAGAAAACATTCAATGAAAATGCAGGGTGATGAATTTACAGCAGCTAAATGAAATATGTGCTTTCACAGCACGCAGCAAGTCTGTTGAATTCTTCTTTGGGAAATCACGATGCAAATAATACAATATCCGTTGCTCTGATTGTCTCGGCCACCTGCATCATCCCTTTGGTTTGGGTCAGTACATTAGTCAGGAGATGAGAGTCCATGAGTCTCCGAGATGCCAGCACTACACTGGAAGGAAGATGAGAGACATTTGTCAAACCCACTTGTCAGCACCTGTTTTCTTCCTGTGGGTTTTATGAGGAGGTTAATCACACAATTGTTTGTTTTCTTGTATTTATGCCAACGCTTTCTCCCAAAATGTTAATTTATTCTTGCTCTCTGTGGTTAGTCTGCACTTCTTTCATTCTTCTTTCTTTCTTTTTCTTTTTCTTTTCTTTTTTTTGGGGGGGGGGGTGCTTCATAGACCATGAAGATCTTCAAAACCTCAACTATGCTTCCATGCATTGGGGAAGTGAAAATCATAGATTTTTCTCCACCATTTTTTACCATAAAGACCTGATCTGACATGGGAACTGTATGGGGTGGGACACTGGGAAGTTTGCTTTGGAATTTATGCCCTTTATTTTTCTCTTGCCAGAAAAAATTCCAGTATATTATACAATTTAAAATTCCTACATAGGTAAAAGTGGCTGTGTGGATTAGTGCCACTTTCTCACCTCTGCTTAAGGCTCAGACAGTTAATTTTTTGCATTAGAGATCCATTTCTTTTTCTTTAAGAATAGAATTATAATTGGCCAAGAAAAATCCAGCCTCTAACATTTCACATTAAAACTTTTGCACTGGAAAACAAGGTAAATAGGTGCTCTTAGTTTGTTCTGAATTTTAAAACCATTTTAAAGATTCAAAATACTTAATAAAATATGTCAGAATGAGAAATACTATCCCATGTTGTTTTCTTTTGCTATACATTGATCAGAAAGTTATAAAAGCAACTCATTTGCTTGGAAATAATTAAACATCCATCAATAGGGGATCAGTGCAAGAGTCAGCAATTTGCAGCCTGTTTTTGTAAATAAATTTTATCTGGAAACCAGGCAAGCCCATTTGTTTACATATCCTATTTGGTTGCTTTTGTACTTTAGTGGCAGAATTGAGTAGTTGAGACAACATAGCAAACGGAACCAAAAATAGTAGTATCTGGGCTGTTAAGAAAAATTTTGTCAATTCTCAGATTGGTTGCAATTCTCGGATTGATTCTTCCAACAATAAAACACTGTGTGGTATGAAAAATGATGGGCATCTTTGTATATGAGTATTTTAGTTTCTTATTGCTGCTATAAAAAATTACCACAAATGTGATGCCTTGACACAAAACAAATTTATTGTCTTATAGTTTTTGAGGTCAGAAGTCCAATAAAGAACTTACTAAGCTAAAATCAAGGTGCTGGCATGGTTGTATTCTTTCTGGAGGCTCTTGGGGAGAATCTGTTTCTTTGCCAGCTTTTAGAGACCACCTGCATTCCTTGTCTCACAGACCTTCCTCCCCAGCTCCCCGACCATCTTCAAAGCCAGCAAGAGTGAGTCTAGTCCTTCTCATGCCACCCTCATCTGGTTTCATTCTTCTGCCTCCTTTCACTTAAAAGGACCCTGTGAAGGCCCCTGGGTGGCTCAGTCAGTTAAGCATCTGACTTTGGCTCAGGTCATGATCTCATGGAGTTTGAGTTGGAGCCCCCCATATTGGTCTGTCTGCTCTCAGCACAGAGTCAGCTTCAGATCCTCTTTCCCCTACTTTCTGGGTCCCTCCCCTGCTCATTCTTTTTCTCTCAAAAAAAAAAAAAAAAACCACACAAAAAAAAACCTGAAAAGGACCTTTGTGATTACATTGGTAATCCAAGATAATCTCCCTATCTCAAAGTCAACTGATTAGCAACCTTAATTCCGTCCATAACTTCAATTCCTCTTTGCCATGTAACCTAACATAGTCACAAATTTCAAGGAAGTAGAATGTGAACATTTTGGGGAGGAGAAGCACAATTCTGTCTACAAAGAATCTTTAAAGATATTCATAATGTTCTATCATTTGGGAAAAAACAAAATAATAAAACTTAATATACAAAATGGCTTAGCTTAAAATTTGTGTTTGTGCTGTGACTAGAAAAATAATTCTCAAAGAATTTATGAAAAACATTACAATTATTTCTCTTCTGAGCCATGGGATTATGCATTCTTTTTAATTTATATATTTAAAAATTATGTTGTTAAACAATGAGCACTTGTCACTTTTATAATGGGAAAGATCTAAATGTATATAATAGTAAATTGGAGACCAATTACGATGGAAATTTCAGAATAAGCAATTTTGCAAAACAAAACCATTGTTCCTAAGTATATTTTTTTCAATGTTTCCTGTATGATGTTTGTCTTTTAACAGAAGCAGATACTTCTTACTTTTAAATTTGGGGCAGGCTCTGCTGCAGCCTTAATGCAAGTGCTTCCCAGAGGGGCTTTGCTTCCCTGATTCATAGAAAACCTAACCTATCCCTTTAGGCTAGGATGTCCCAACCTACATAGAATGGAATCACTTGAGTTGGCATAGAGATATGGCTTCTCTGGCTTTGTCATCTTTCTTGAATATTCCATACTTTCCAAGTCCCAAGTTACTGATTTATAGCTTTTGAAATCCATTTGCATACCTCACACAATCTCCAAGTCATTCCAGTGCATGTTAGAGTTGAAAAAATATTGATATTCAAATTCTCACTTCCTTTTTGCTTGTAGCTCCCGGAGACAAATTGCGGAGGCCATTTTGTTGCGTGATGATTTTATTTTCCTCCTCCTCCTCCACCCCCTCCTCCTTCTTGAGATAATTCAGTTGCCTTTCTTTTTCTCAACTGTTTATCATATAATGTCCACTTTTAGTTTTGATAGAATAATGCCTGTTGTTTGATATTAATCTGTTATCCCAGATGATCTTAAAATTTTACAATTTCTTTCACTTACATTATATCCTGTATGAATTCAGCTTTATTTAGTAATAAACTTTTCTGCTTTCCCTACTATGTGTATATTTTGAATAGTGCTTCTTTTTTGATGTGCTACTTTGTATGCTTTTGTAGCAGGTGATTAATATCTCAATATTATCAACCAGAGCAATTGCACTATTTGAAATAAAAAACAATGGTTTTTTAAAAGTGTCAGATTAGAGACTAGAAGAATCTTTAAAGGATTCACAGTAAAAAATAGGAAAAGTCAAAAAGGGGAAAAGAATAAAGAAGCAGAATGGCTTTAATTGCTTTGAGTTTAGCTTTCTCTTGCTCATTAGCTTTGATATGGCTTAGGGGACAACTGTTATTCACACCTTTATCAGATAAATTAACTGAAGAGTATGTGAACCTAACCTTCATATTCTGTACACTAGCCAGCACATTATGGGTCTTTAGAAGAGACTAATAAGGAGATTGTTAATAAATATGAGGACAATATTTTTCTCTAATAGTCAGAAACAGAAGCAGCAGCTCTAACCTAAAATAAAAATAAATACAGTAAAGAAATAACCAGGAGCTTGGGTCAAACATCTTATAAAGAGAATCTAAAAACACTAGATGTGGGGCGCCTGGGTGGCGCAGTCGGTTAAGCGTCCGACTTCAGCCAGGTCACGATCTCACGGTCCGTGAGTTCGAGCCCCTCGTCAGGCTCTGGGCTGATGGCTCAGAGCCTGGAGCCTGCTTCTGATTCTGTGTCTCCCTCTCTCTCTGCCCCTCCCCCATTCATGCTCTGTCTCTGTCTCAAAAATAAATAAACTTAAAAAAAAAAAGAACACTAGATGTAATGTGACTGGATTAGTTTTGTGTGGTTAGCTAAGCAATAATGTGTTATAAATAACATTCAAACTGGGGAAAGCTATATTTTTTAAATGACTAAAACTTGTCCATTACAAAAATTTCTCAAACCTTTACGTATACGTGAGAACTTGGACATTGATCTCATAAACCTTATCATCTCTTTAAAGAGACAGAGCTTAACTCTGACTTCAGGGGGAAAAAATCAAAGAACCTAGTAGCATCTATGCTAAGAGCCTTACTGGTTGGAAAATCAGGAGGGGCTGGAACAGTCAGTAAAGGCTCAATGGTTGAGAGGAGATAAGTGCTGAGCTTCAAAGGATCTTGGAAGAATAAATGCAGGATGAGATTTGTGGGTATGCATAATGAAGGGATTTCCAGGAGCAAAACTGGAAGGCAAGCAGATGTACAGCAGGCTATCCCAATGGTTTACTGAAACTTGGGTGAAGTTGGAAAGACAAGAAACATCATATGAAACAAAAGTATTTCAGCTGATACTTGAGGTAATCTTACCTATTTCTCCCCAAAGGGATCCCCAATTGCCCAGACATGATGAGAGACAAACACCTATTAGCACAACTAAAAGACAAAATTCAAAGCTAAAAGATAAAAAGAGGTGGAATTTCTATCCAAGAGTTCTGTTTGCTGAAAAGAATTGGTTTCCGAGCTCTCTAGAATCTCAGAAAAACAAGGAAAGCACAAATAATAAGGTATTATTTTTTCTTGTTAAAAGGAGAAGTCCAGTTTTCCTTCCCTCAGCCCTAGAGGAATTTGTGTTAAGAGCATTGAGTAACCACAAGTAATGGCCTTGAGGACAATTAAAAATATGGAGGCATTTTGTAGGTGGTGACTCTCCTTTACTCACACTTGGTGAGAGCAAAGTGTAATGGGGACTAGAATAAGAAGGAAGCTTTGAATGCCAGCCTTGCTTGACCAAAGTCCCAGGCAATTTTCCTATTATATTTATTTTGACTTTAGGTCAAGGCTGCTACATCAGTGTCTGGCTAATAGAGAACAATAAACTTCCCTTAGTTATTAATAATTTTCTCATTAGTCTCTTCCAAGGAACCATAATGTGCTAGTTGGTGGCCAGCACACGCAGACAAGGGTCATACACCCTTCCGTTAATTTTCCTAATGCAGGTGTGAAAGTCAGTACTGGATCATAATCCATGCTGAAGCTAATGAGAAGGAGAAGTCTAGACTCACAGCAGTTAAGGGCATTCTGCTTCCTTATTCTTCTTTTTTTTTTTTAAATTCTTCTTTCGTTTAAATAGGCTTTATTGTGAATTCTGTGATTCGACTGGTCTCTGTTCTGATATTTAAAAATGCATTACTTTTTTTTAAGTAGTACAATTGATTTAATTGACAATATTGTGATGTTAATCATCAGTTACAGAAGAAGGCCAGGAGCATATTGTAGTTTTTAAATGTAGACATTTCTTGTGTGTGAGGACACTGCATTAACTTTGGTGACAGCTCAGTATTCTTGGGTAAGGGTAGGATCTGGAGAATACCTTGAAGGCCAGAGGGAGAACTTTTGGCTTTTTGTTTTAAAAAGTAGATAGTCGTGGAACATTTAAGTGACTATAGAATAAAATAATCTGTAATTATTTCAAACACTTTTCTGAAAAGAGGCACATTCTTCTTTTTATTTTTCCTTCCAATTTGGAAGAAGACTGAGAGTGAATAATATATAGTTACAACCGTGATTTCCTGATATGCCAAATAAGTACCAAGAAATAGCTACATTTATGGAGTTTATGTTAAGGCCTATAACTGGTATGCAAATTCCCAGCCGATAATTGTTTTCACAATCAGGCCCAGAGGCATTACCATGAAGGAAGTAATTATAAAATGGTTAATTAAAAGTAATTATAAAATGGTAAATTACTTTTTATACATCCTCATGCATTGTTCAGTTATAACTTAATCTTTGAAATACTGGAATGGCTGCCTCCCAAGAACACAGCACCCTTCGGGGAAATGTGGCTCGTCAGCCAGTAACAACTGCCCTTTTTAAAACTTTGCAAACTCAGATTCTGGGATGTTCCGGCTCAACAGCTGGTCCCTTGTCCTGTGCCATGGTCAATGTTTAATGTACTACAGCAGAGTTCCCCAAAGTGTGGCCTGAGCTCCCCTGAGGGCCCTCTCAGACCATATGGGAGAGCCGATGTGCTGCTGATGTGAGCACCTGGCAAGCTTTGCAGACGACTGGGCGCACAGCAGCCGATGCTATGTGAGCAAGCAGGTGGGTATTTGTTTGAAGAGGGGAGGATACTGATAAACTTTAACCATGTGAAACAGGCCTGGAAAATTCAACCAGATGCCAAAAAGGCCTCGCTGGGCCCAAAATATGAGAATTCACACAGAATTAAAACTTAATTACTAAAAGTTATAGTCCACAATTTAGCTGCAATTTGAAAAACAACTATAAAAGTTGAAAATACAGACTGGTGAAAATCACTGTTGAATAGTAGAGCCAGTGATTATCCCTACACAGGAAAACTGAAGGTGGCCCCACGACTTGCACCTTGCTTTTCTCAGGCGACATTTTATACCTCTGGTCTAGAGAAGTGAAATACAATTCAGAATGCTGAATTAAATTTAAATTTCAGATAAACATTTTTTTTAGTGGAAGTATGAATTTTTGGTATAAGTATGTTCCACATATTGTATGGGGCATACTGATATGAAAAAAATCATTGTTTATCTGAAATTCAAATTTAACTGGGCCTCCTAGATTTTTACTTGCTAAATAGAGCAGCTTTATATACTTCCAAAGTGGTTACTGCTGGTGGAAGAAAACATTGATATTTTGCATATTAATCAAGCTACCTTACTAAATTCTCTCATTGGTTCTTTTCAGTTTTCCAGGTATGAAACCTTGCTTTGGCAAATATTGATATTTTTGCCTTCTCCCTTCATATGATGTCTTCCTTTTCCTTGTATGATTGCATTGAATAAAAACATAAAATCGGAGTTAAATAATACTGGCGATACTGGGTATCTTTGTGAACCCCTATGCCTCCAGGTTACTATTTTATTTAATTTGCAAATTAAGCAAGTAAGCCTCCCATCCCAAGTTCTGTGAGAATTCTAGCTTATTATTCACGATTTCTGAAAATTCTGGGGCTTGTATTCTCATGGTGATTTCATCTTATTCTAAATTTTAATATCTGATGTAGGCTCAGTACCTCTGCTTCTGTGGTCTCTGCCTCTATGACTACCTTCCTTTCTCTATGTATTGAAGTCATACCAATACAATGCTGGTATGCAGTAGACCAAGAGAGCAGAAGGGAATTTACAGTACCCATGCATCTGGAAACAACTTAAAATTCACTATTAGCTGTCATTTTCTTTCTCCCTTTTTTAAGTTTATTTATTTATTTTAGAGAGAGAGAGAGAGAGAGAGAGAGAGAGCACGAGTAGGGGAGGAGAAAAGAGAGAAGGAGAGAGAGAACCTCAAGCAGTCTTCACACTGTCAGCGCAGAGCCTGATGCGGGGCTTGATCTCACCACGGTGAGACCATGACCTGAACTGAAATCAAGAGTAGGATGCTTAACCGTAGCTGTCGTTTTCTTTAAACACATGGAATACATCCCAGGTCATCTCACTCTCCCTAGATTGCTATCTGTAACCAAGAAGTTGTACCTGTTATTCCACTCCATAGGCAGCTCCTCCTACAGACCCTTATTCTACTCATTTAAGTATATGCAGGAACTCTTACATGTGTCAGCTCTCCCCAGGCATATGAAGACTTCAAATGCATGTTGCTTTTTTTGTCAAAAAAATTGGGTTACTTGAATAATTTTGTGTGTACAAAAACTTGGTGTGTTCATTAAGAAGTTAATTTTGTTGAAGGGCCATCTTCCCGTTTCTCCACTATTAGCAATGCAAAGTACTGCCAAAAGAGTGAAATGACAGATTTCCTTTAATTTGGGCTAGCTCAGATTGTAAAGCAGGTCTCTTCTGGGAATGGGAGCGGTAATTGGAAGATGAGTTCTTCTTCCGTTTACAATTGTCTTGCTTCTGACTTTCATGTGCCTTCTAATTATTTCTTAACTATTAATTATAAAATAGGCTATTGCTTTGAGATGAATACTTTTGTTATGCTAAGGAAGTTCTTGACAGTAGTGATGTTGAGTTATATCAAATTGCTTTCTGACATCTATCAAGAAGACAACCAGCATTCTTCCACTACCATCTTTGATCAATTGGTAGGTTAAAAGATATTTCCTGATACTAAGCCATTTTTGCTTTCCTGGAAAATAGTTGTTTTAGCTGTGTTCTTTTAATGGAATGCTTGAATTTTCTTATATACTGTTAGCTCTCATCTGATACAGCAATGTTTCTCACTGTTCTAGGAAATAATCAATGCTCCATTAGCAAAATTGTTGTAATGAAATGAACTTCGGAAATTCTTCCTAGGTCAGGTACACAAAGCTTGGCCCCATGTTAAAGCTGTAGAGAAATACAAAGTTTAAATACCTGTTTTCATTTTTTAAAGAATTGAACTAACCTATTTGTACAAGGGAAATACATTCCATAAAACAATTGAAAAGGTATTTTTTCCTTTTTTTGTAAGTTCTGTAAGAGTTTGTGTATCAGATGAATTTTATGATTTCATAAATGTTTTAAGGAATTCTTTAGTCAACCCGTTTGTATGCGGTGCTATGTGTGTGTGTGTGTGTGTGTGTGTGTGTGTGTGCGCGCGCGCGCGCGCGCGCACGTGCGTGTGCACGCACATGCATGCATATGTGATTTTTTTCCTGGAAAACTTTAAAATTAGGGTTTCTAATTTCTCTGATGATGGCTATGGTAAGATTTGTTTTCATAGAAACATATTCATTCAAGGTATTCCTACAGAACTGTG